>NC_041388.1:413888222-414018631 GCF_002162155.2 Triticum dicoccoides | reverse complement strand
AAAAGTCGATTCAGTCGACTGAAGTGTAGCTAAATCGGAGCAGCATCGCAAGCAAGAGAAAGAGCGAGAGCAGCAGCGCAAGCAAGAGCAATAGCAAGAGCAGACCAGGCAGGGAACCGAGAGCAAGAGCAGAGCAGCAGCGCGAGCGAGAGCTAAAGCAGCAGCAGGTCCTACTGATGTGGACGTCGCCGCCGAGGGAGCGACGCCGTGGAGGAAGTGGACGGTGACGCCGCCGTGGATGGAGCCGCGCCATGTCGGCTCGGGACCGAGCGCCGATAGCACCATGAGATCGAATCAAGAAGAAAATGCGGCGATTAGTGTACAACCTCTTTGGTGGCGCCGATTAGGCCATAGCTTCATATGAGGAAACGGTGATGATGATGCTCTTCCGGTGGTGCAGGTGAAGACGGCGGTGTGGGAATGGAGGTGGCGCGAAAGACGAGGGGAACATCGAGGCAGCTCCTTGGAGGTGGAGGACGGGGTGGCTGAACCGCTGGGATGATGAGATCGACGACGGATCCTCATCTGGTACGGCGGATGAGGGACGTCGAGGTGTTGCTATGGACGACGTCGTCGGGGAAGAGGCTCCGGCTGGGTGGCGGACGGAGCAGGGTGTGGGGTTTTGTCACGGGTTTTCACGGCCTCGGTGTACGAATGGGTGGGCGGATGGGATGGCAGTGGGGAACCATGGCTTAGAGACGCGCTTGTCCGAAATGTGGGGTAAGTTACGAAAGTACCCCCACCGATTTGAGGCGGTTCTTTCGGTTCAGGGGTACCACGGGCATTTCGCGTGTCTGGATTTCACAGGAGGTGGGAGTTTTCGCGCGTGTTGTAATTTAGGAATAGCAAGGCGCGGGTTGAGATGGAGGGAGTTGTCGGAGCACAACGAGACAAAGATATATCTTAAATATTTTGGGCTAACAAGGCGTGGGTTGAAATTTCTGGACAAGCCTAACGTGTACTGTCCCAAATCAATGCGCCCTACAAATGTCATTCAAAACTTTGAATTCATGTTATGTTCAATTAAAATATTTTGCTACGTGTATAATGCATGCAACCTAATACTCAAATGAACGTTTTAGTGCATTCCAAACGTATATACTACCGCTTCAATATGAACTAAATTTGAATTCATTTCTCTATTTGAATAAGATCTACAGTAATGATTGTTGTGAAGTGAAAGCATTTGAATTCGTTTCTCTATTTTAATAAGATCTACAATCATCATTATTGTCAAGTTAAACCATTGTTTGTGTATTATCTTCACAGCACACCACATGATTAGTCTCGAGTTACATATGAACTATGTGTACTCCTATATGAACTCCAACTATATTTTTTGAATCCACTTTATTTTGAAATAAAATCACATTACATTTCTGGCTCTAGCTAGATCTTCATAATCTAAACCATGTCTCATATGTATAATGTGTTTATCACATTATGTATGGTGCCCCGCCCCCTACGCCTACAAGTATTTAGATGTGAGTTGCAAACACCACACATTACCACAAATTCAAATAAAATGTGAGAATATTCGATATATAGTATTGTTTAGATTGTTTGATATTTAGTTGTAAGCTGCGAACGCCACACATTATCACAAATTCAAATAAAATGTGAGATTGTTTGATGTATAGTATGGTTTAGATTGTTTGGCATTTAGCTGTGAGTTGCAAACGTCATGGATTATCACATTATGGTATAACATGTGCACAGCACGTGTATCACCGCTATATTCATGCATGCAATGTTTAAAACACTATGATCTCCTATTAAAATATATGAATCCACTTTCATATCAAATTATGATCTTTGTTAGTCTCTTACACCCACACAATCCTATAACCTTTGTAGCTACCACTAACTTTCTCTCGTGCATGCACATGCCCTCCTCGCCCTCCCCCTCCCTTGGCATTCTATCCACCTGGCACATTCATTTTTTTCTTTAGGTCGTTCTCCCAGAGTCTCCACAACTCCTTTCTGACACACACCGATCGATAAACCTCTCCAGCGGTGCCTGCCTACAACATACAAACACACCTTCAATCTCCTCCTTTATGTGTCCTTGCCTCGTGTCTCTCATACGGTCAGACACACGTGTAAACTCTCGCCCCTCTTTTCATCGCTCTCACAACCGCACACTCCTCCCCCTATCTAGCTAGTAGTTGGGCCTCTCGCACCACCTCCTAGCTCCATTCTCTCTGTCTATCCGTCTCGCTAGGCCTTATTTGCCTCTAACAAATGGACGTACACCGACAGATCTCTCGCTATACATATAGCTAGCTAGGTCCTTATAACTCGTTTTTACGCACACGTCAATCGATCTACCTCATTAGTTGTGTCTCTCCCTTCCTCCGACAAACAACAATTGATCTACCGATCTAGTTAGGTTTGCTTACCAAACACATGGTTCCCCTTCATCATCCATGGATGCGCCCCGACAGATCTATCACGCACAGGCACACACAGACACACATCCCCACTCTTATTGATAACATTGCAGTTCCACCCTCAGTTTGTCTAGTAGGCCTCTCCCACCATCTTTGAGAAGCAACTCCATCACCCATCCAGCACTCTACCCCTCTCCCTCCCTCTCCCTCCCTCTCTCCCTCCTCTCTCTCTCTTTGTCCCATCATATTTCCCGTCCTTCAGTTATGTATGGATGTCGACCTATCTCCCTCAAGACATAGCTGGGTCTCTCCTTCTCAACACATATACGAGTCGTTCTACCTCTATAGTTAGGCCTCTGCCTACCCCTCCCACCACCCCCCCTCCCCCCCCACACACA
Organism: Triticum dicoccoides; assembly: GCF_002162155.2. Taxonomy (NCBI): domain Eukaryota; kingdom Viridiplantae; phylum Streptophyta; class Magnoliopsida; order Poales; family Poaceae; genus Triticum; species Triticum dicoccoides. Next base: position 414,015,840 of record NC_041388.1, on the reverse strand, counting down.
CAGATACATCGATCGCTCTAGTCATGTCTCCCTGCCACACACAAACTTGACGTGTGCCCTCTAACGTTCCGGTAGGTTAGTCGCCCTATATCTTTGACTTGTACACACAAACAATTTCGATGGCTCTCTTCATCGATCTCGCACCCACCCACTTGATCCTCTCTTTGACTCTATTGATAGCTAAGACCCCTCCCTCTCTTCTCGTGGATTGCCCGACCCTCTATGTATGATATGGATAGGCCTCCAGTTCACACACATTGCATGCAAAATTTTGTTTGAGATGTCATCGACACATATTCCCTCAAATAATTCACGAAATCAACCCCCACCCCACCCCCACCCCAAAACAAAAAACACTCATGAACGCGGTTTGTATCTCTCACACACACCCCACGTAGGTGGGGGACATGCACGAAGAGAAGAGGTGCATGCACGGCGCACGTACTCCCATCTCTTTCCCAACCACACCCGCGCCGGTACACGGTGGAGCTCATTTTTGTACGAAAAAGGCAGCCCACGTGGTAATTTGGCACGTGTGCTGGTTGTCCACTTGGTGGAGGGAGGATCATCTACCATGGGTGAACAAACAAATTGCGACTTGACATGTTATGTTAAAAAAAGAGGCAAACCATGTGGGGCCTACCTTAGAGGCAAGGCTCTATACACTGGAGTACTTTTGATGTGTCCCGTCAACTCGCAGAACGAGGAGAAGCTTGCTTAGTATGCCGTCTCCCCCGCCCACGGGCGCGGTGGCTCGCAGGATGAGGTGAAGCTTGCTTACCACGCCTTACGCCCGCTCCCTCGCCCACGCGCGCGGTGGCTCGCAGCCCGAGGAGAAAATTTTACTACTCCCTCCGTTTACTCCTCGTCCCTACTACCTTGGTTATAGAGATTATACTATCATATTGTTTGGAATATATATGTCCTTCAGTAGATTTCAATATGAACTACTAGTACATACTCCAAACACTGATGTATATAGACGTATTTTAGAGTGTAGATTCACTCATTTTGCTCCGTATGTAGCACTCTCCCTCGCCCCTCGACCCTCGCCCACGTGGTGGACGTGCAGCAATTCATTCGGTCTCATATAGCCAGAACGATATATACTGCACTACCATTATTGCTCGACTTCCCGAAGAGGCGAAGAGCCAATCGCAAGGTTAATATCTTGGAGATGCCAAGTGCAAGGTTATAGGAGAACAAGTAGTAGGTGCCACATCATTTATAAATAAAGTTTTTTTTTCTTCAGTGGCACGTACGCAATATGATAGGTTCATATGGAGAGAAAATGAAACCGCTCCACTATATACATAGTCAGGACGGGCCAGCCTACACGGTTGCTTGCTGGGGTTGCTCTCTTCACACTCTCTCGCACAAAACGACTGTGGCCACATCTCTAACATCCCGACGGATCACGTCCGCTTGGGGAAGGGGTGGATGCTTAGTGTAGATGCGGTGGCCGTCGCCGACGGCGAAAAACCACTGTCGGCACGTCCCGATCAGGGGTCCCCGCCGTTCTCTCTCACAAAGCCGGTGAGGTTGCCTTCGTCCCTTGCTCACTGCCGCAACATGGGCAGTTGCTGCCTCCCGCCGCCCTCCTTAAGGTTGAGCTACGTCCCTCATGTACAACTCCCTTTACAGCCATCTTGCACCACTGCTCCAGCTGCCCACATCACTCCCTGTGGATATTTCTCTACTTCTTTGCCCCGCACATACCTCTACTGGCTTCTACATACTGTATTTGTGATGAGTTTATGTCTCATCAACTAGCCCTAGTAATCTTATTCTAATCACGCTTGTTCAATTTCTTTGCCATAGGGATGCTAATCTCAATTTTGGTGAAACTGCACAAAATGATCCGATGGTCAAAAGGTTGCAAACTTCATTTATTAGGAAGCTCGAACGTTGCCAGCAAATTGAAGCCTGGTCAGGGTTCACGGTTCAAGGGCTAGGGACTGCATGGATAGTTTTTTTCTTTAGCTGCCTCTGTTCCAAAATAAGTGTCAACTTTAGTAGTAGTACAACTTTGTACCAAAGTTTGCACAAAGTTAAGAAACTTATTTTGGAACGGAGGGAGTACATATTTGCTATGATCTGTCAATCATTGAGATGCAATAGCATGCATGTTAGTCTCCTTTGTATTTGATGAAATTTTGCAACGGGCAACCTTGGATGCAAGATACATGTAACAGAAGCTGGAAGCTTCATAGCATTGTACAAATTTATCTCGTTGATAAATTACAGTACGTACTATACTAGTACTTCCTCCATTCCTAAATATAAGTCTTTGTAGAGATTTCACCATGAACCACATGCGGATCACTGAGGCTGCGTGTTTTCACTGCTCTTGCACGCCCCCCGCTATAAGAATGGAGAAAATTGTAATCTAGTAGGTATACCTCCTTTCGCCGAAAGCGTGGGACATCAGCAGTCCTACGACCTGAGTAATAAAGACCAATGAGCCGTCAAATCACATAGACCCAGCAGTAAGTTGGACGGACGAAGCAACCATCACTCTTGCGCCAGTGAGAGGTCGCGTCCGCTCTGCCCGGGCATGAATGCGGCACCGATTCTTTGGAGCGGCGCTGACCGTTTCGGGTGGGAAGCGCGCGCGGGCGATGGAGGGGCTTTGGGTGGGCGAGGCTGGTCAGGAGCGGCCGTGGCAGCTGTCCGCATGTCCCTACCGGACACGCCCGGAAACGAGAGGATGCACTGACTCTCGCGGCTAAAATCGTACACTACACAACATCTCTCTGCAGGAGTAGGTCGATATGTCGCTCTCTCTAACACATACATGGTGTTAAACACACACGCACACACACGCGCGCATGCACATGCACGCACCTTGGTCCCGTTGCACCTTCTAACGTGACTTATTACACCTAGACAGAGGGAGTAGTAAGTATACAAGATACGGTGGCACACTGACTTAAGTCGAATACAAGTGCCCAAAATTTGTGTGCATGTTATAATAAGGATTCAGGAATGTATAAAAGGTTATTTCCCTCTCGTTGAACATAACGGGAGGGTTGTGTAGCTGGTTAGCCTGTTCGCTCATCAAACTTGAGGTCTCAGGTTCGATAACTACACTTGAGCATAATTTGTGCCATGAGGATGCTTTGACTGGTCAAAATGTTTTCTAGGGTTTGCACGCTTCACACTCTCTCTCCAGTATATATATACACACTGGAGCCTCGGCGCTTGTAGTTGCTCTCTTCACACTCTCTCGCCCTCTCCCGCTGGAGCCTCAGCGCTTGTAGTTGCTCTCTTCACACTCTCTCGCCCTCTCCAGATCTAAACAAGACTTCGTTGGCCTCTCTCTCCCCTCACTACTGCTCAAAGAGCCGGCAGGATCCGTCCGCCAGGAAGGTAAAGGAGGCTTAACGTTGTCGCCGTCGGCGAGGGACTACCGGCGCAGCTGTTCACTTTCCACCTAGCGGCGGTGCGGGAGGGCCTCCGACCCCTTCTTTGCCGTCGTCCCTTCGCCCTCCGAACCACACCCCAAGAACCTTAAGGTATAATTTACTTACTCCAAATGCATTGCTCTAGCTGCATGTATACCATGAATCTAGGACGCGGTTCAAAGAGGAAACGAGTGGGAAAAGTTGTATATATCATGAATCTCGGACGTGGTTCAAAGAGGAAATGAAGGGGGAAAGTTGTATAGCATTAATCTAGGACGTGGTTCAAAGAGGAAAGGAATGGGGGGAAGTAGTGGGGAAAGTTGTATCGCATAAATCTAGGACGTGGTTCAAAAAGGAAAGGAAGGGGCGAAAGTACTAGTTCAAAAAGGAAAGGAAGGGACAAGGCTGTAGAGTTTGAGTAGGACTAGATTTGTTGCGCTCACATAGGGAAAGGCGTCTAATAAAAAAACTGGGACCAACACGGACTGACACGGAGTTTTTTTAGTCCCTACACCAAAATGTCCCTGTAAACAAACACCCTCTAATAATGCCGCTGCAAAATTGATGCAATGCCACAGTTAAAAGCAAATTACATGTTTAACAAATTTTATTGTTAATATAATCTCTATGTTAATATTAATCAATGCCACCATTTGAGAAATGCTACTGTCTTGCTTTCTTTCCCATTTAGATAAGGTAGATGCTTCTTTTTGTTGGCTTCTGTGTCATCCACCGTTATTGACCACTAATTGTTTCCTTTGCACCTCTGTGTAAATAGGGTTATCTGCTTCACCTCGTTGCCATTGTGACCTTTTGTTGCACTGCACAAAACACTTTTGTTTTAAGAGTGTTTTGTGCAGTTCAACCAAAATGGCACACCGACAACATTGCTTGATTGCTTGATCTTAGTGGAACTGCACAAGAGGAGATCTTACTTCCTATCCATTAAGGCGAATTTGGTTCAGATCTTCTTCTTGTGAGTTGTTTGAATTCTGCATCATGAGAGGTCAGTACTAGCCTTCTTTCACATGATTCTGCAGTGTGCATTCATATGTTGTGCTACTTGTACGATAACGTTGCTTGATTTTAGTGAACTGCACAAATGGAGACAAGACTTCCAATATGTATGTGCACCGTAATATCCCATTGAGGTAAGATAAGGATATTTCACAACTGTTGGCCTGTATTTTGCCACTTTCATCAGAAAATTAAGTTTAGTACTATACTTGTGCTCCCTAATTGGCATGTCAAATCTTACATTGAAGGCGAAGCTTGTTTATTATTGAACCAAGTGATGAAGGGGAAGAACAAGGGGAAGAAAAACAAAAATCAACTCCCGGTGCTGTAATGAAGCACTGGAACTGTGATGGCACAAGTAATGATATAGTTTTGCATCTTAATTTATTGTTATGGCTGGAACGAGCAATTGTTTTGCCACTGATTTGATGCCACTCTTAATGTAATATGTAATTATCTCTACTTGTGCAAACAGGGACCTTCTTTGAAGATACCATATATTTTAGTGGAACTGCATAAGAAGATGTTGGGAACATTAAACTAATGGAGGAGTATATAGTAAGCTTGGCCACCACCGTAGATGCTTCATCTGTATGCTCTACACAATAAGCCTCCTGACAAAGGTTGGTACTCGCCCACTGATTTCATCCATATGATTGAGCTTTGTCATCTCTATTGGTGTTGTGCTACTGTTTAGATACTGTCATGAAAAAGTGGTATTGTCCTTGAGAAGTGCTTCATCTGTGCTGTTTTAAATATTTCCTTTCCTTTTTTTCGAGCAAACAGTGATGCTAGCATTTAGTAGTCCTCTTGTCATTGCACAACAGGATCATCTTCCTCTGAAGAAGAATATGGAGTACGTGAAGTGACTAGTTCCAATTATGTCAGGATGAAGAAGCCCTGTCTATCTTATCATCAGAAGGAGTAGTTGAAGGATGGTTACATTACTCCCCCACAAGACCAAACTAACTTCAGCTCAGAAGGACTGACAAAATCTCCATTTTTTTGCTTTTGTTCTAGGATTCTTTCTGGTGAGTTCCATTTTTCTAAAAGTGTGCTCTACATGGACCATGTATGTGCCTGTTGAAACTGTCAATTCATAGTACAGTTTGCTCTATACTAATCACTTTTTTGTATTTGTGCAAACAAGGGTGCTTAGCTTGATTTCAATGGGAACTGCACAAAATGTTCATGAATACATCGAATCATCCATTTCCACCACAAGAAAGGAGGTGCCGATAAGTTCAAGGCGTTGCAACATATAAGGGCGAAATCATACAAGCTACGCGCGAATTTGGTTGATTTTGGTGGAACTGCACAAAAGGAACAGCTAGTTTATTTAGCACGAGGTGCCATGTCAATGTCCGAACTGATGACAAACCCTGTCCATTCCACAATCGCAGGCATTTGATATTTTGGAATGGTACAACCTTGTCAAATTTTTCTCATTGATTTTAGCAAGACATGCGTTTGATATTTTCGAATGGGACGCCCTTTGCTGTTAGCAGCGTTGATCATTTTTTTCTTTATTCTTTAGTTGTGAACTAAATATTGCCTCTGACATGTGAGTCGCTGAGATGCATAATCATCGATTGTTTTGAATGTTCTCTATGGATTGCCAGGCCTGTGTGTTTGATTGCAATGTACAGAAACGCTAAAAAGCTGCTCAAACTCTTTGTACTCCTTTTGTTCCTTTTTACTTCGCACATTGTGTAAGTGCATACTTTTTTGTATAAGATTGGTCAAAGTAGAGATACTTTGACTGCAGACAAAACTTGTATGCAGACTAGAAAGGACCGGAGGGAGTACATGTGAAACTGCTGCAAATGAGGTGATCACCCTAGGAATAATGCTAGTACATATTGTTTTGCATGTTCATCCAATGCCAATGATACAGGAATTCGAACTAATCGAAATAAATTCATTCATAGACGGTCGGATTTAATATAAACATGCCGGATTTCATTACATTTCAACTATAAAGGGGTGCGCTGGATGTATAATTAATTAACCATCCTAGCTTGTCATAGCGATTAGGGCAACTAGGAGCCCAATGATCAGGATCACCACATGAAAAACACATTTCTTCTTGTCATTCTTCTTCTTGAAGTTCGTGTGTTGCACAGCCTTGTTCTTCCCATCAAACTTTGCTTTACCATCAAACTTGCCCTTGTTCTTGAACTTGTGGGGCTGGAAGTTCTTCTGCACCATATTGGCACTACATCGTCCCTCAATTCCTCAAGCATGTGTGTCCTTTGCTCTCGCCTTTTCTTCCACATCAAGAGTGCCAATGAGATCCACGAAGGAGGAAGCTTGGTGACGAAGGAGGTATAATTAATTAACCGAAGCTACCCACCTGTGTCCCGCTGAGCCGAACAGAAGCTTCAGTGACTTAACTGCAGGTGCAGTTGCGTAACTGACATGTGGCCTGTTGGGCCCACGTGTCAGTCAGCCAACTGCACCAGCAGTTAAGTAGAAGCAGCGTTATTCTCCAGTAGAACTCCCCGACTCCATGTCACCGCCAAGAAGCTAACCGGTCGTCAATGGTCAACCCGCCTAGCTTGGCTTCAACAGGAGGGTAGCAGCGGTGGCCTTACTTGGACCCGAGCGGTGGCGACCTACCGTGTTCTACTCTTCCTCGTTTTCTGTGTGGCGCGGCCTCGTTGGCAGCGGGGCGGGGCCTCGCCGGAGCCGGCGATGTCCTCTATCTAGTTGCCGGCGGGCGGCGCCTTAGCGGAGTGGTGGAAATCCTCCCCTCCGTTGCCGGCAGGGTGGGGCCTCGGCTGACCCGGCAATGTCCTCGTTGTTGGCGGGGCGGGGCCTCGGCGAAGCCGACGGTGTCCTCTGCCTCGTTGTTGGCGCCGTGGGGCCTCGGTGGAGCAGGGCCTCGTCGACGCCAGCGGAGCGGGGACTCGTCAGAGCCGGCATTGTCCTCTGCCTCGTCCTCGGTCTCGCCAAACAGCGCCTCGCCTGCTTCATCGCCCTCTTTGCTAGCCTCTTTGTAGGAGGCTACAGCCTCCGCCACCCGCATGCTATACCGCCAGCGCTCGAGGCGGCCCTTGCGGGCAGAGCGGTACGAGTCGAGCAGCGCCTCCTGCTCCGCCCGCTTCGCGGCGATCTGGTCCTCCGCCTGCAGGTGCTCCTGGAGGAGATGGTGGTTGTAGGCGGCGTCAGCCTGTGCCTCCCGGAACTGCTCCTGATGCATCTGCCTCACACTGTCCATATATTGGGCACGGGCCTCGCCGATGGTCATGGTGCAATGCACCGGCGAGGATGGCGCAGAGGAGAGGGTTGGCGCCGGATCGTCGACTACCATGTTCTCCATTGGGACGTCGTCGTCCTCCGGCTGCCTGCCGGCCAGCCGGTCGGCAGCAATGGTTGCCATCTCCTTGTGGTCCGTCGTCCGCCCGTCCCAAAAAGCACTGGAGCACGAGGAAGCCATGGTGGGCAGTAGTGGTGACAGGAGAAAGGGAACGGATGCAGATGACTGTGGCTATGGCCTGCGCAGCAGTTTATATAGCAATGGTGGGTGGGCGGAGGGACGGACGTGTGGCGCTGGAGTAGCTGCCTCGGCAACCGCGTATCATTAATGTGGGCAGCAGATGGATGGACGAACGGTACTTGTGTCGTTTGTGTTGGGGAACATAGCAGAAATTCAAAAAATTTCCTACGTGTCACCAAGATCTATCTATGGAGAGACCAGCAATGAGGGGAAGGAGAGTGCATCTACATACCCTTGTAGATCGCTAAACAGAAGCGTTCAAGAGAACGGGGTTGAAGGAGTCGTACTCGTGTGATCCAAATCACCGGAGATCCTAGTGCGAACGGACGGCACCTCCGCGTTCAACACACGTACAGCCTGATGACGTCTCCCATGCCTTGATCCAGCAAGGAGAGAAGGAAAGGTTGAGGAAGACTCCATCCAGCAGCAGCACAACGGCGTGGTGGTGGTGGAGGAGCGTGGTACTCTAGCAGGGCTTCTCCAAGCACCACAAGAGACAAGGAGGGAGAGGGGTAGGGCTGCGCCAAGAAGGAGAGGAACTCGTGTGTCTTGGGCAGCCCAAACCTCAAGTATATATAGGGGAGGGGAGGGGCTGCGCCCCCACCTAGGGTTCCCTCCCTAGGGGTGGCGGCATCCCCTAGATCCCATCTGGGTGGCGGCCAGGTGGAGGGGGAGAGGGAGGCGCACCAGGCATGGGCCCTAAGGCCCATCCGCCCTTAGGGTTTGCCCCCCCCCTCCTCCCCTTAGGCGCCTTGGGCCCTTGTGGGGGGCGCACCAGCCCACCTGGGGCTGGTACCCTCCCACACTTGGCCCATGCAGCCCTCCAGGGCTTGTGGCCCCACTTGGTGGACCCCCGGGACCTTCCCGGTGGTCCCGGTACGTTACCGATAAAACCCGAAACTTTTCCGGCGACCAAAATAGGACTTCTCATATATAAATATTTACCTCCGGACCATTCCGGAACTCCTCGTGACGTCCGAGATCTCACCCGGGACTCCGAACAACATTCGGTAACCACGTATATCTATTCCCTATAACCCTAGCGTCATCGAACCTTAAGTGTGTAGACCCTACGGGTTCGGGAAACATGCAGACATGACCGAGACACCTCTCCGGTCAATAACCAACAGCGGGATCTGGATACCCATGTTGGCTCCCACATGCTCCACGATGATCTCATCGGATGAACCACAATGTCAAGGACTTAATCAATCCTGTATAAAATTCCCTTTGTCTATCGGTACGATACTTGCCCGAGATTCGATCGTCGGTATCCCGATACCTTGTTCAATCTCGTTACCGGCAAGTCTCTTTACTCGTTCCGTAACACATCATCCCATGATCAACTCCTTGATCACATTGTGCACATTATGATGATGTCCTACCGAGTGGGCCCAGAGATACCTCTTCATTTACACAGAGTGACAAATCCCAGTCTCGATTCGTGCCAACCCAAAAGACACTTTCGGAGATACCTGTAGTGTACCTTTATAGCCACCCAGTTACGTTGTGACGTTTGGCACACCCAAAGTATTCCTACGGTATCCGGGAGTTGCACAATCTCATGGTCTAAGGAAATGATACTTGACATTAGAAAAGCTTTAGCATACGAACTACATGATCTTGTGCTAGGCTTAGGATTGGGTCTTGTCCATCACATCATTCTCCTAATGATGTGATCCCGTTATCAACGACATCCAATGTCCATGGTCAGGAAACCGTAACCATCTATTGATCAACGAGCTAGTCAACTAGAGGCTTACTAGGGACATGGTGTTGTCTAAGTATCCACACATGTATCTGAGTTTCCTATCAATACAATTCTAGCATGGATAATAAACGATTATCATGAACAAGGAAATATAATAATAACCAATTTATTATTGCCTCTAGGGCATATTTCCAACAGTCTCCCACTTGCACTAGAGTCAATAATCCAATTCACATCGATATGTGATTAACACTCAAGGTCACATCCCCATGTGACTAACACCCAAAGAGTTTACTAGAGTCAATAACCTAGTTCACATTACCATGTGATTAACACTCGATGAGTTCTGGGTTTGATCATGTTATGCTTGTGAGAGATGTTATAGTCAACGGGTCTGAATCTTTCAGATCCGTGTGTGCTTTACAAATCTCTATGTCATCTCCCAGATGCAGCTACCACATTCTATTTGGAGCTATTCCAAATAACTGTTCTACTATACGAATCCAGTTTACTACTCAGAATAATCTGGATTAGTGTCAAAGTTTGCATCGGTGTAACCCTTTACAATGAACTCTTTTACCATCTCCATAATCGAGAAAATTCCTTAGTCCACTAGTTACTAAGGATAACTTTGACCGCTGTCCTGTGATCCATTCTTGGATCACTCTTGTACCCCTTGACTGACTCATGGCAAGGCACACTTCAGGTGCGGTACACAGCATAGGATACTGTAGAGCCTACGTCTAAAGCATAGGGGATGACCTTCGTCCTTTCTCTCTATTCTGCCGCGGTCAGGTTTCGAGTCTTACTCAATGTTCACACCTTATAACACAGCCAAGAACTCCTTCTTTGCCGATCCATTTTGAACTCCTTCAAAATCTTGTCACGGTATGTATTCATTTGAAAGTACTATTAAGCGTTTTGATCTATCCTTATAGATCTTAATGCTCAATACTCAAGTTTCCTAATCCAGGTTTTCCATTGAAAAACACTTTTCAAATAACTCTACATGCTTTCCAAAAATTCTACATCATTTCCGATCAACAATATGTTAACAACATATACTCATCGGAAATTCTATAGTGCTCCCACTCACTTCTTTGGAAATACAAGTTTCTCATAAACTTTGTATACACCCAAAACTTTGATCATCTCATCAAAGCATACATTCCAACTCCGAGATGCTTACTCCTGTCCTTAGAAGGATTGCTGGAGCTTTGCATACTTGTTAGCATCTTTCAGGATTGACAAAACCTTCCGGTTGTATCACATACAACCTTTCCTCAAGAAAATCGTCGAGGAAACAATGTTTTGGCATCCTGTCTGCAAGATTTCATAAATAATGTAGTAATCGCTAATATAATTCCAACAGACTCTTAGCATTGCTACGAGTGAGAAAGTCTCATCGTAGTCAACTCCTTGAACTTGTCGGAAAACATCTTAACAACAAGTCGAGATTTCTTAATGGTGATACTTACCATCATTGTCCGTCTTCCTTTTAAAATCCATATGTACCTAACAGCCTTACGACCATCAAGTAGTTATTCCAAAGTCTACACTTTGTTTTCATATATGGATCCTCTCTCGGATTATATGGCCTCGAGCCATTTTGGAATCCAGGCCCACCATCGCTTCTCCATAGCTTGTAGGTTCATTGTTGTCTAGCAACATGACTTCCAAGACAGGATTACGTACCACTCTGAAGTAGTACGCATCCTTGTCGTCCTACGAGGTTTGGTAGTGACTTGATCTGAACTTTCATGATCACTATCATAAGCTTCCACTTCAATTGGTGTAGGTGGCACAGGAACAACTCCCTATGCCCTGCCACACACTAGTTGAAGAGACGGTTCAATAACCTCATCAAGTCTCCACCATCCTCCCACTCAATTCTTTCGAGAGAAACTTTTCCTCGAGAAAGGACCCGATTCTAGAAATAATCCCTTATTGCTTTCAGATCTGAGACAGGAGGTATACCCAACTATTTTGGGTGTCCTATGAAGATGCATTTATCCGCTTTGGGTTCGAGCTTATCAGCCTGAAACTTTTCACATAAGCGTCGCAGCCCCAAACTTTTAAGAAATGATAGCTTAGGTTTCTCTAAACCATAGTTCATACGGTGTCATCTCATCAGAATTACGTGGTGCCCTATTTAAAGTGAATGTGGTTGTCTCTAATGCCTAACCCATAAACTATCATGGTAATTCGATAAGAGACATCATGGTATGCATCATATCCAATAGGGTGCAGTTATGATGTTCGGACACACCATCACACTATGGTGTTCCAGGTTGTATTAGTTGCGAAACAATTTCCACAATGTCTTAATTCTGTGCCAAACTCGTAATTCAGATATTCATCTCTATGATCATATCATAGATATTTTATCCTCTTGTCACGACGATCTCTCACCTTCACCCTGAAATTACTTGAACCTTTCAATAATTCAGACTCGTGATTCATCAAGTAAATATACTCAACATCTACTCAAATCACCTGTGAAGTAAGAACATAACGATATCCACTACACGCCTCAGCACTCATTGGACTGCACACATCAAAATGTATTACTTCCAACAAGTTGCTTTCTAGTTCCATTTTACTGAAAACGAGGCTTTCAGTCATCTTGCCCATGTGGTATGATTTGCATGTCTCAAGTGATTCAAAATCAAGTGAGTCCAAACGATCCATCTGTATGCATATCTACCAAAAAACATGGTTCGCATGTCTCGATCCTTTCAAAAATGAGTGAGTCCAAAGATCCATCAACATGGAGCTTCTTCATGCGTTTTATACCAATATGACTCAAATTGCAGTGCCACATTTGTGTGGTATTATCATTACTATCTTATACCTTTGGCATGAAAATGTGTATCACTACAATCGAGATTCAATAAACCATTCATTTTAGGTGCAAGACCATTGAAGGTATTATTCAAATAAACAGAGTAACCATTATTCTCCTTAAATGAATAACCGTATTGCGATAGACATAATCCAATCACGTCTATGCTCAATGCAAACACCAGTCTCGATGGTAGAGGGAGCGTGCGATGCTTGATCACATCAAGCTTGGAAAAAACTTCCAACACATATCGCCAGCTCACCTTTAGCTAGTCTCCATTTACTCTGCAGCCTTTTATTTCGAGTTTACTAACACTTAGCAACCGAACCGGTATCTAATACCATGGTGCTACTAGGAGTACTAGTAAAGTACACATTAACACAATGTATATCCAATATACTTCTATTGACCTTGCCAGCCTTCTCATCTACCAAGTATCTAGGGTAATTTTGCTCAAGTGGCTGTTCCCCTTATTACAGAAGCACTTAGTCTCGCGTTTGGGTTCAACCTTGGGTTTCTTCACTAGAGCAGCAGCTAATTTGCCGTTTCATGAAGTATCCCTTCTTGCCCTTGCCCTTCTTGAAACTAGTGGTTTCACCAACCATCAACAATTGATGCTCCTTCTTGATTTCTACTTTTGTGGTGTCAAACATCGCGAATATCTCAAGGATCATCATATATGTCCCTGATATATTATAGTTCATCACGAAGCTCTAGCAGCTTGGTGGTAATGACTTCGGAGAAACATCACTATCTCATCTGGAAGATCAACTCCCACTTGATTCAAATGATTGTTGTACTCAGACAATCTGAGCACAAGCTCAACAATTGAGCTTTTCTCCCTTAGTTTGCAGGCTAAGAAAATCGTCGGAGGTCTTATACCTCTTGACGTGGGCACGAGCCTGAAATCCCAATTTCAGGCCTCGGAACATCTCATATGTTTCACGACATTTTAAAACGTCTTCGGTGCCTCAACTCTAAACCGTTTAACTGAACTATCATGTAGTTATCAAAATGTGTATGTCAGATGTTCGCAACATCCATAGACGACATTCGAGGTTCAGCACACTGAGCGGTGCATTAAGAACATAAGCCTTCTATGAAGCAATGAGGACAATCCTCAGTTTACGGACCTAGTCCGCATAATTGCTACTATCAACTTTCAACTAAATTTTCTCTAGGAACATATCTAAACAGTAGAACTGAAGCGCGAGCTACGACATAATTTGTGAAGACCTTTTGACTATGTTCAGGATAATTAAGTTCATCTTATGAACTCCCACTCAGATAGACATCCCTCTAGTCATCTAAGTGATTACATGATCCGAGTCAACTAGGTCGTGTCCGATCATCACGTGAGACGGACTAGTCATCATCGGTGAACATCTTCATGTTGATAGTATCTACCATACGACTCATGCTCGACCTTTCGGTCTCTTGTGTTCTGAGGCCATGTCTGTACATGCTAGGCTCGTCAAGTTAACCTAAGTGTTTCGCATGTGTTCCGAGGCCATGTCTGTACATGCTAGGCTCGTCAACACCCGTTGTATTCGAACGTAAGAATCTATCACACCCGATCATCACGTGGTGCTTCGAAACGACGAACTTTCGCAATGGTGCACAGTTAGGGGGAACACTTTCTTGAAATTTTAATGAGGGATCATCTTATTTACTACCGTCGTTCTAAGAAAATAAGATGCAAAAACATGATAAACATCACATGCAATCAAAAAACAGTGACATGATATGGCCAATATCATATAGCTCCTTTGATCTCCATCTTGGGGCTCCATGATCATCTTGTCACCGGCATGACACCATGATCTCCATCATCATGATCTCCATCATCGTGTCTCCATGAAGTTGTCTCGCCAACTTATTACTTCTACTACTATGGCTACCGGTTAGCAATAAAGTAAAGTAATTACATGGCGTTGTTCAATGACACGCAGGTCATACAATAAATAAAGACAACTCCTATGGCTCCTGCCGGTTGTCATACTCATCGACATGCAAGTCGTGATTCCTATTACAAGAACATGATCAATCTCATACATCACATATCATTCATCACATTCTTCTTGGCCATATCACATCACATAGCATACCCTGCAAAACAAGTTAGACGTCCTCTAATTGTTGTTTGCATGTTTTATGTGGCTGCTATGGGTTTCTAGCAAGAACGTTTCTTACCTACGCAAAAACCACAACGCGATATGCCAATTGCTATTTACCCTTCATAAGGACCCTTTTCATCGAATCCGATCCGACTAAAGTGGGAGAGACAGCCACCCGCTAGCCACCTTATGCAACTAGTGCATGTCAGTCAGTGCAACCAGTCTCACGTAAGAGTACGTGTAAGGTCGGTCCGGGCCGCTTCATCCCACGATGCCGCCGAATCAAGATTGGACTAGTAACGGTAAGCGTATTGAACAAAATCAATGCCCACAACTACTTTGTGTTCTACTCGTGCATAGAAACTACGCATAGACCTAGCTCATGATGCCACTGTTGGGGAACGTAGCAGAAATTCAAAAAATTTCCAACGTGTCACCAAGATCTATCTATGGAGAGAGCAGCAACGAGGGGAAGGAGAGTGCATCTACATACCCTTGTAGATCGCTAAACGGAAGCGTTCAAGAGAACGGGGTTGAAGGAGTCGTACTCGTCGTGATCCAAATCACCGGAGATCCTAGTGCCGAACGGACGGCACCTCCGCGTTCAACACACGTACAGCCCGGTGAAGTCTCCCATGCCTTGATCTGGCAAGGAGAGAAGGAGAGGTTGAGGAAGACTCCATCCAGCAGCAGCACAACGGCGTGGTGGTCGTGGAGGAGCGTGGTACTCCAGCAGGGCTTCGCCAAGCACTGCAAGAGACGAGGAGGGAGGGGGTAGGGCTGCGCCAAGAAGGAGAGGAACTCGTGTGTCTTGGGCAGCCCAAACCTCAAGTATATATAGGGGGAGGGGAGGGGCTGCGCCCCCACCTAGGGTTCCCTCCCTAGGGGTGGCGGCAGCCCCAAGATCCCATCTGGGTGGCGGCCAGGTGGAGGGGGAGAGGGAGGCGCACCAGGCATGGGCCCTAAGGCCCATCTGCCCTTAGGGTTTGCCCCCCTCCTCCCCTTAGGCGCCTTGGGCCCTTGTGGGGGGCGCACCAGCCCACCTGGGGCTGGTCCCCTCCCACACTTGGCCCATGCAGCCCTCCGGGGCTTGTGGCCCCACTTGGTGGACCCCCGGGACCTTCCCGGTGGTCCCGGTACGTTACCAATAAAACCCGAAACTTTTCCGGCGACCAAAATAGGACTTCCCATATATAAATCTTTACCTCTGGACCATTCCGGAACTCCTCGTGATGTCCGGGATCTCATCTGGGACTCCGAACAACATTCGGTAACCACGTATATCTATTCCCTATAACCCTAGCGTCATCGAACCTTAAGTGTGTAGACCCTACGGTTTCGGGAAACATGCAGACATGATCGAGACACCTCTCCGGTCAATAACCAACAACGGGATCTGGATACCCATGTTGGCTCCCACATGCTCCACGATGATCTCATCGGATGAACCACGACGTCAAGGACTTAATCAATCCTGTATACAATTCCCTTTGTCTATCGGTACGATACTTGCCCGAGATTCGATCGTCGGTATCCCGATACCTTGTTCAATCTCGTTACCGGCAAGTCTCTTTACTCGTTCCGTAACACATCATCCCGTGATCAACTCCTTGATCACATTGTGCACATTATGATGATGTCCTACCGAGTGAGCCCAGAGATACCTCTTCGTTTACACGGAGTGACAAATCCCAGTCTCGATTCGTGCCAACCCAACAGACACTTTTGGAGATACTTGTAGTGTACCTTTATAGCCACCCAGTTACGTTGTGACATTTGGCACACCCAAAGTATTCCTACGGTATCCGGGAGTTGCACAATCTCATGGTCTAAGGAAATGATACTTGACATTAGTAAAGCTTTAGCATACAAACTACATGATCTTGTGCTAGGCTTAGGATTGGGTCTTGTCCATCACATCATTCTCCTAATGATGTGATCCCGTTATCAACGACATCCAATGTCCATGGTCAGGAAACCGTAACCATCTATTGATCAACGAGCTAGTCAACTAGAGGCTTACTAGGGACATGGTGTTGTCTAAGTATCCACACATGTATCTGAGTTTCCTATCAATACAATTCTAGCATGGATAATAAACGATTATCATGAACAAGGAAATATAATAATAACAAATTTATTATTGCCTCTAGTGCATATTTCCAACAGTTTGAAGGCGGAGCAATCGCCTGCACCGGGAAGCGGGGCGGGCGGCACTGACTGTTTCGGGCGGAAAGCGCGCGCGGGCGAGGAGATGACTTTACTTGGAGAGGATGACAATGGGGACCCACCAGGTCCATAGCCTCACGTACGCAAGTGCCTCCTTATTATATATATATGTATGTATGTATGTATGTATGTATGTATAAAACTATACTCCCTCCGTCTAGGTGAATAAGTCGTATTAGGAGGTGCATCACGACCTAGGTGCAAGCAGATTGGTGGAAAAGAAGAATATTTCTCTCTTCTAAACACAACATTTAATCACAGCAGTTAAGAGGATGCCTTATTAGCTACCCATGCAGGCCATCATAATTCATAGCATGCAAAGTGCTTTTATTTCTTGCCTTATAACCGCATGGACGTGCTGCATGCATTGGTCCTTGCCCGAGCAAAAAAAGGGAGGAAAGGGGTTTCCACGGGAGACAACGAGGCAGAGGTGGAAGCGCTCGCTGGAGTTATTTATTTTGCTTCCCCCTGGTTTCCTGACATCATGGTCCCACACCATTGTCAACCTATGTAGTAGTCAATAAACGAGAGAATTGCACAAGAAGCGGCCGACAGCTGGGACCAAGCAGCTCGAGCAGTATTTGTGTTTTTGAGGTGTGAGCACTGCAGAGTTTTCGATGTTTAACCCAGATATTAATTTTTCTCCTCTGAATAACAACGAAAACATCGCTGCAGGTATTAACTGGGCGGGCTGTGGCCCATCTAGCCCAAGCCAGATATCCAGCCTAGATATTAATTTTTTTCAAGCTGAAAATGGCTAGCCCAGCTATACTTTTTTTTAGGAATACCCAGGCAAGGTCAAGTTGTTATTCTCCGCCCCGCTGGGCTGCAAATCCTTCCTAGGAGGGATGCATTAGGCTTAACAAGAAAATGGGATTTAAGAAATAATAAATGGTATGTAATTATAAAAACTGGGCAGTAACTATAAAAATGCACCAAACACGTGATTACTTTATAAAATATTATTTTTGGATATTGAAAATTTTAATTTCATTAATTGTTGCGAGCGCAATGTTTCGTTGGATTTTTACGTAATATAAATTTATTTAATATGGCTAGATATTTTGGGATAAAAATATTTCGGATCCCATCAAAATGTGGGAAATTTTATTAAATTCTGTTTTGAACGGTTGGTTCAAATGGGTTGTACTTTTAACAAACTATAAATGGGCTGTAGTAAATTCCATTAGAATTCAAAAATGGGCTACACATTCTTACAAATCTCAAATGGGCTATAAGTTCTCTACCACACACTTCCGGCCTTACTAAGTTGACACGTCCCCTAAAAAAACAGAGTTGACGCGTATGCAAGGCTTTGTCAACTTATAGTCAACACACGGTTCTAGCAGCAGTGGTCGTTGGATGTCCATCCAACGGATGACATGCTTCTTCTTCAATCTCGGATATTCTACCTTCACCTGCCCAAAAAATGATTCCTCCCCCTGACATCTGGGGCGCACCATTTCGGAAGCTGACCTGTGGGCCTACTAAGTTGACGTACCAAGGGCTTTGTCAACTTAGTCAATATAAACGATTATAGCTGCAGTGACCGTACGATGTCCATCCAATAGCCGTAGTGCTTCTTCAACCTCTGGTCTTCTTGCTCCAGCCGCCCAAAGCAGCGCCGGTCATGCCACCTGCTCCTACCTCCCGTGGCCGGCTGTGCTGCCGCGGAGGCCTCACCGCCCCCTACTATTCCCACCGCTGGCCAGGCCCTACGGCGACGGCAGCCTCACACCGCAGCCGAACGAGTGAACCCTCATACTCCTCTCTGCGTGGGCATCCACTGCCGCGTCTTCACCGTGTCCGCGTTGTCCCCTTCCTAGGCCTCCTCGTCGTCCACCGCCCTGGTGCTCTCTGTGCGGCGTGGTCAACGTGGTCAGGGAACGACTTCCATCGGACGTGGACTGTACGTGGAGAGGCTGACAGCTGGGTCCATGGCAGCAGCAAGGAAGTGCCTCCTTATTATGCGGAAAATAATGATTCCTCCACCTGACAGCAGGGACCCACCGGATGGGCCACCGTATTTCGCGAAAAAAACGTTTCCCCCTGACTGCTGGGACCCACCAGCTACACCTTCGCACGCAAGGAAGTGCGTTCGGGCAAAAAAAACGATTCACCCCCTGACTGTTGGGACCCACCAGCTACACCTTCGCACACAAGGAAGTGCGTCCGGGCAAAAAATAAGAAAACCAAAACGATTCGCCCCCCTGACTGCTGGGACTCACCGGCCCCCAACTGTTGGGACCCACCAGCTACATCTTTGCACAAGGAAGTGCGTCCGGGCAAAAAATGATTCGCCCACTGACTGCTGGGACCCACCAGCTACATCTTCGCAGGTAAGGAAGTGCCTGACAGTCGGGACCCACCTAGTCGAAGCGTACGTAGCGTTGTCATTCTGGTCGCGAACATGTACGTACATAGTGGTCGATGTAGAGGCGCGCACGTGTCGTAGTAGAGGCGCGCACGTGTCGTAGTAGAGGCGCGCACGTAGCATGTACACGTACGTACAACGGCCAGGGTGCAAGAAAGAAAATACGGCCACGTATGTGTACATACGGGCGGGGTCTCGAACGCCTACTCGCGCATACGTACGGCGAGGGCTCGTGTACATGGCTGGGTCGGAACGGAGAAACAGCGTCGTCGTCGTGTTCATGGGTCGGAACGGAATGCGTGGTCGTGTTCATCGGGAGGGCTTGGACGGAAGAGGCAATGGAAATGAGGCCTGGCGTACCGCACAACGGAGGAAACGGACCTCCTACGGTCGAAACGGGGGTCATGTTGATCTGGAGGGGTGTGGCGTACCGCAAAACGGAGGAAACGGACCTCCTACGGTCGAAACGGGGGTCCTGTTGACCGGGAGGGGTGTGGCATACCGCAAAACGGAGGAAATGGACCCCCCTACAATCGAAACGGGGGTCCTGTTGATCGGGAGGGGTGTGGCGTACCGCAAAATGGAGGAAACGGACTTGTGTTGGAGCGCTACGGTCGAAACGGGGGTCCTGTTCATCGGGAGGGGTGTGGCGTACCACAAAACGGGACTCCACGAGATACTGTTCATCTCCACCGTCGACCCCCTCCAGCCTCCACGAGCTACTATTCATCCACCGTCGACCTCCTCCAGCCTCCACGGGCTCCTATTCATCCAGCCTCCACCGCGCGCTACTCCACCGGCTACTGTTCAACCACCCCTCCACCTTCTACTGTTCATCCAGCCCTCCACACCACGGGGTCCTGTTCAACTACCCCTCCACGGGCACCCCTCCACCGTCTACTGTTCATCCTGCCCTCCACACCACGGGGTCCAGTTCATCCATCCCTCCACGGGTACCCCTCCACCGTCTACTGTTCATCCAGCCCTCCACCACACCACGAGTCCTGTTCATCCAGAGGCAACGCCATTGCTCACTGTTCATCCACCCCCCCCCTGCAACACTCACTGTTCATCCCATTGATCGGCTTCAGTTAGCAGCAGTAGCCAAGGAATCGCTCGATCGGGATCAGTTAATAGCCATCGATCGATCGCTCGGGTTCAGTAACGCGTAGCCTGCAGTGCAATCGCTCGGGTTCAGTTAGAGCCCAACGCCTCGCTCGGGTTCAGTTAGAGCCAACGCCTCGCACACACGCGCGTACGTGTACGAGAGAAATGCGCATCGCTCGGCCCCTGACCTCCCACCGTAACCGGGAACTCCCCTAAATTTTCCTCCCCCTCGCTTCTACCACGGTTTTTTCCGTCATGGACGGCCCAAAGAATGTCATGCAGCTGCGTCTCCGGCCCGCCCAGGACGAAAAGCCCATTTTTTGTCATGATTTTTTGTCATAGAAGTAGGAGCCCACCACATCTATGATGATACCGGGTTTTGTCACAATTATCGTCATAGAAGTGTCATATGTATGACAGATAAAAATTCGTTTGGCCCAAAATGTCACGGATGTGTCTTTTTTTGTAGTGGGAGCCAAAGAATATTCTCGAGTATTAGCAGCTGAGTTGTCAATTCAACCACACCTGGAAACTTAATATCTGCAGCAAAGTGTTTAGTAGCAAAGTAATATGATAGTAGTGGTAACGATAGCAAAAGGTAACGGTAGCAAAAGAAATATTTTTGGGGTTTTATAGTGATTGTAACAGTAGCAACGGAAAAGTAAATAAGCGAAGAACAATATATGGAAAGCTCGTAGGCAATGGATTAGTGATGGAGAATTATGTCGGATGCGATCGATCATGTAACAGTCATAACCTAGGGTGACACAGAACTAGCTCCTGTTCATCAATGTAATGTAGGCATGTATTCCGAATATAGTCATACGTGCTTATGGTAAAGAACTTGCATGACATCTTTTGTCCTACCCTCCCGTGGCAGCGGGGTCCTATTGGAAACTAAGGGATATTAAGGCCTCCTTTTAATAGAGTACCGGACCAAAGAATAACACATAGTGAATACATGAACTCCTCAAACTATGGTCATCACCGGTAAGTATCCAGATTATTGTCACTTCGGGGTTAACGGATCATAACACATAATAGGTGACTATAGACTTGCAAGATAGGATCAAGAACTCTCATATATTGATGAAAACATAATAGGTTCATATCTGAAATCATGGCACTCGGGCCCTAGTGACAAGCATTAAGCATAGCAAAGTCATAGCAACATCAATCTCAGAACATAATGGATACTAGGGATCAAACCCTAACAAAACTAACTCGATTACATGATAAATCTCATCCAACCCATCACCGTCTAGCAAGCCTACGATGGAATTACTCACGCACGGCGGTGAGCATCATAAAATTGGTGATGGAGGAAGGTTGATGATGACGATGGTGACGGATTCCCCTCTCCGGAGCCCCGAACGGACTCCAGATCAGCCCTCTCGAGAGAGTTTAGGGCTTGGCGGCAGCTCCGTATTGTAAAACGCGATGAATCCTTCTCTCTGCTTTTTACTCCCCGAACACGAATATATGGAGTTGGAGTTGAGGTCGGTGGAGCGTCAGGGGGCCCACGAGGCAGGGGGCGCGCCCAGGGGGGCATGCGCGCCCCCCACCCTCGTGGACAGGTGGAGGCCCCCCTGACGTGGATTATTCTTCCAGTATTTTTTATATATTCCAAAATAATTCTCCATTGATTTTCAGGTCATTCCGAAAACTTTTATTTGTACACAAAAATAACACCATGGCAATTCTGCTGAAAACAGCATCAGTCCGGGTTAGTTCCATTCAAATCATGCAAACTAGAGTCCAAAACAAGGGCAAAAGTGTTTGGAAAAGTAGATACGACGGAGACGTATCAAAAAGTAGATATGACAGAGACGTATCAACTCCCCCAAGCTTAAACGTTTGCTTGTCCTCAAGCAATTCAGTTGATAAACTGATAGTGATAAAGAAAAACTTTTACAAACTCTGTTTTCTCTTGTTGTTGTAAATATGTAAAGCCAGCATTCAAGTTTTCAGCCAAAATTATGAACTAACCATATTCACAATAACATTTAGGTCTCATGTTTACTCATATCAATGGCATAATCAACTAGCGAGCAATCTCCCTAATAATAAAGCACGGATTGACTCCTTGGGTTCACCGTCACAATAAGCTTCTTTCCATGATTTTACGCTTTCGATTTGAAAGATATATATATATATATATATATATATATATATATATATATATATATATATATGGGGTGGTACTAATTCGAGGACATATGTCGTTTAAATTTGCCACCTTAAGTCCGAAAATTGTTGAGCCACACGGCCGCCGTGCTGGGCCTGGTCCACTTTTATTTTCCTTCAACTCAGGAGGCAAAAAATTAGTGCCGGTGGCGTGGGGGATCAAACCCACTACATTCCCTTCCATTGCAAAGGCTGCATCCAGCTGCTCTACTCCATAATTACGTTATGATTTAGGATTAGGTACTTAAGGAAATAGTCAGACATCGTCTGTCCCCGGCTGGGCCTATCTGGCGCCCATGGTGGGCCTATGCGTGCACATAAAATCAGCCCACCAATCCGTTAATTTGCCTATTTATAAATAGTCCCACCTTGCTATCTTAAATTAAACCTTCTAATTTATATATGTCTTTTAGGTTTCAGGGTCTCAAGGAGTGACTCGGGAATCAAACTATTTCAAACGATCTAACAGATTAGATCTCAGAGAGAGATAACGAGGGACAACGATGAAGCCAAGGAAGAGAGACCTAATATAGTGACTAATTAATTAGGAAAAAGGAAGGTGGGAACTGGGAGGATCACGTTGCTGTGATCTAGGAATATCCTGAGACATTGATGGAGTAGGACATGCACACGTTACAGAAAACATGCACATGCATTGCCGCAAAGAGACGGTCGGTTATTAAAAATTAAAAATTAAAAGGGAGGGGCCAGAAAAATTATGGTAGGACTAGACGAGGCAAGGGCTCAACCACACGCACAGACGTCATCAAAATCGTTGTCTCCGTTAATCTTGACAGCAGCTGCCTGCTTGACACGTTTGGGGGTATGGAGACATGCGACAAGGATAGCTACAATATCAATCGTTCTTGGCTCACAGCTCCAACCTGTACTGCCACATGACAGGTATGTTTTTTTTACTTCTCCATCTATTGCTGCATATTAAGTCATAAATCCCTCGATAATTGGTAAAGAGTAGAAGATATGTGCCAGAATCATCAATTCAACACATATAGTTACTAAACAAAAAATATTATACTGATAAAAACACATCATAATCGACCAAACTTGCATGCAGAAGCGTTTTCAGAATAAAAGAAAATTAATACAAAGTAATATACCCTACTTCAATTAAATAGTGTTTTAAGTAAAAACTGATTTGTATCCTTAGCGATGGATTCCACTAAAATGTATAATCAATCACTATATAATCAGATTGACATAATATGACATTTTTATTTCGTTGGAGTTGTACGGTTGCAATTTAAATCAAAATAGCTAAAAGTTGTAAGAAAAGAAAATACATCAAAATCGCAGCTGGAATAGTGCATTAAAGAGAATGGACCACAACCGGTCATAAAAGAAAATTACATCACTCGGTCACATAATCTAGGATGTATTATACATTGTGTAATAGTGTAAGCTACAAAATACATCCATATGAGAATGTTCTGCTAATATTTAGGATGTTAGAGATTTGCACCAAGTTTATGAGCCATGATGAGCCGTTTCTACTCGATATCTTGATGTTGAAAGAGAGATGGACCCGTTGCAACGCACGGGCCCTTTTGCTAGTAATAATAAATCTCGGATGACAACGCTTTCTCAAAACAATCATAATATGACATAACAGGATGGTATCTCGCTAGCCCTTTCTTAGGCTGCAAAACCTAAATGCAGAGCACCTTTAAAGATCAAGGACTGACTAGACATTGTAATTCATGGTAAAAGAGATCCAGTCAAGTCATACTCAATGTAAACTAACAGTAATGGATGCAAATGACAGCGGTGCTCTCCAACTGGTGCTTTTTAATAAGAGGATGATGACTCAACATAAAAGTAAATAGATAGGCCCTTCGCAGAGGGAAGTAGGGATTTGTAGAGGTGCCAGAGCTCGATTTTGAAATAGATATGAATAATATTTTGAGCGGTATACTCTCATTGTCAACATAACAACCGAGAGATCTCGATATCTTCCATGCTACACACATTATAGGCGGTTCCCAAACAGAATGGTAAAGTTTATACTCCCCCTCCACCAACCAGCATTAATCCATGGCTTGCTTGAAACAACAAGAGCCTCCAACTAACAAGATACCCGGGCGAGTTTTGTTTGCAGTTATTTTGATTTGATTTGCATAAAGCATGGGACTGGGCATCCTGGTGACCAGCCATTTTCTCGTGAGTGAGGAGCGGAGTCCACTCCTCTTGAGAGTAACCCGCCTAGCATGGAAGATACAAACAGCCCTAGTTGATACATGAGCTATTCGAGCATACAAAACAGAATGTTTATTTGAAGGTTTAGAGTTTGGCACATACAAATTTACTTGGAACGGCATGTAGATACCGTGTATAGGTAGGTGTGGTGGACTCATATGGAATAACTTTGGGGTTTATGGAATTGGATGCACAAGCAGTATTCCCACATAGTACAGGTGAAGGCTAGAAAAAGACTAGGAAGCGACTAGCTAGAGAGCGACAACAGTCATGAACATGCATTAAAATTAATCAACACCAAATGCAAGCATGGGTAGGATATAATGCACCATGAACATAAATATCATAGAGGCTATGTTGATTTTGTTTCAACTACATGCGTGAACATGTGCCAAGTCAAGCCACTCGAATCATTCAAAAGAGGATGCCACCCTATCATACCACATCACAACCATTTTAATAGCATGTTGGCACGCAAGGTAAACCATTATAAACTCCTAGCTAATTAAGCATGGCATAAGCAACTATAATCTCTAATTGTCATTGCAAACATGTTTATTCATAATAGGCTAAATCAGGAACGATGAACTAATCATATTTACAAAAACAAGAGAGGTCGAGTTCATACCAGCTTTTCTCATCTCAATAAGTTCATCATATAATCATCATTATTGCCTTTCACTTGCACGACCGAATAGTGTGGATAATAAAAATAGTGCACGTGCATTGGACTAAGCTGGAATCTGCAAGCTTTCAATTCAAGAGAGAAGACAAGGTAATACGGGCTCTTTATTAAATCAACAATAATGCATATGAGGGTCACTTTAACATTTTAATCATGGTCTTATCCTCTCGACCCCCAAAGAACTAGAAAGAAATAAAACTATTTACACGGGAAAGCTCCCAACAAGCAAAGGAAGAACAAGAAATCTTTTTGGGTTTTCCTTTTTAATTACTACTACAAGCATGGAAGGTAAACTAGGTGAAAACTACAACTAATTTTTTTTTGTTTTTTCTTAAGGTTTATCAAACACATAAGAAGAAAGCATAAAAAGGGAAATAAACTAGCTTGGATAATACAATGAAAAAGTATGAGCACCGACAACTAGCATGAGTGTGTGAACATAAATGTAATGTTGGTGAGAAATACGTACTCCCCAAAGCTTATGCTTTTGGCCTAAGTTGGTCTATGGCCACGGCTAGCCTGGCGGAAATCCAAAGTTGTAGTTGGGGTCGTACTGAGAAGGACCCCCTGGTGCCACTGGTTGGCGATCTCTTCCGGATTCCACTGATAAACAGACTGCCATTGATAAACAACATTGCAATCATGCTCATCATTCAAAGATTTAGAGCCAAACATTCTAATGCATTCTTCCTCTAGCAATTGAGCACAATTATCAGAATCCTTATTTTCATGAAAGATATTAAAAAGAGGGTAACA
This sequence comes from Triticum dicoccoides, assembly GCF_002162155.2. NCBI lineage: Eukaryota > Viridiplantae > Streptophyta > Magnoliopsida > Poales > Poaceae > Triticum > Triticum dicoccoides. The sequence goes on along the minus strand of NC_041388.1, from coordinate 413,989,689 downwards.
AGGTTGATCAAGTCTTGTTAACAAACTCATTCCGAATAATATGGAACCGGAGAAATTTTGAATAACACTATGTTACCTCCACGGGGATGTGCATGTCCCCAACAATAAGAATATCATATTTCTTCTTGACAGTAGGAAGAGGAAATTCAAAACCTCCAATAGTAATAGTTGAAATTTTTCCAATAGAATTGATACTGTGGACTTGAGGTTGTTTCCTCAGAAAGTGTACTGTATGCTCATTATCATTAACATGAAAAGTGATATTGCCTTTGGTGCAATCAATAACAGCCCTGCAGTATTCAAAAAGGGTCTTCCAAGAATAATAGACATACTATCGTCCTCGGGAATATCAAGAATAACAAAGTCCATTAAGATAGTAACGTTGCAACCACAACAGGCACATTGATGTCTACTACACAACCTTCTTCTTGTAGACATTGTTGGGCCTCCAAGTGCAGAGGTTTGTAGGACAGTAGCAAATTTCTCTCAAGTGGATGACCTAAGGTTTATCAATCCATGGGAGGCGTAGGATGAAGATGGTCTCTCTCAAACAACCCTGCAACCAAATGGCAAAGAATCTCTTGTGTCCCCAACACACCCAATACAATGATAAATTGTATAGGTGCACTAGTTCGGCGAAGAGATGGTGATACAAGTGAAATATGGATGGTAGATATAGGTTTTTGTAATATGAAAATATAAAAAAAGCAAGGTAACTAATGATAAAAGTGAGCGTAAACGGTATTGCAATGCAAGGAAACAAGGCCTAGGGTTCATACTTTCACTAGTGCAAGTTCTCTCAACAATAATAACATAATTGGATCACATAACTATCCCTCAACATGCAACAAAGAGTCGCTCCAAAGTCACTAATAGCAGAGAACAAACGAAGAGATTATTGTAGGGTACGAAACCACCTCAAAGTTATTCTTTCGAATCGATCTATTCAAGAGTTCGTACTAGAATAACACCTTAAGACACATATCAACCAAAACCCTAATGTCACCTAGATACTCCAATGTCATCTCGAGTATCCGTGGGTATGATTATACGATATGCATCACACAATCTCATATTCATCTATTCAACCAGCACATAGAACCTCAAAGAGTGCCCCAAAGTTTCTACCGAAGAGTCAAGACGAAAACGTGTGCCAACCACTATGCATAAGTTCAAGAGGTCACGAAACCCGCAAGTTGATCACCAAAACATACATCAAGTGGATCACATGATATCCCATTGTCACCCCAGATAAGCACGTGCAAGACATACATCAAGTGTTCTCAAATCCTTAAAGACTCAATCCGATAAGATAACTTCAAAGGGAAAACTCAATCCATTACAAGAGAGTAGAGGGGGAGAAACATCATAAGATCCAACTATAATAGCAAAGCTCGCGATACATCAAGATCGTGCCGACTCAAGAACACGAGAGAGAGAGAGAGAGAGATCAAACACATAGCTACTGATACATACCCTCAGCCCCGAGGGTGGACTACTCCCTCCTTGTCATGGAGAGCACTGGGATGATGAAGATGGCCACCGGTGAGGGATCCCCCCTCCGGCAGGGTGCCCTAATAGGGTCCCGATTGGTTTTTGGTGGCTACAGAGGCCTCTCACGACGGAACTCCCGATCTATTCTACTCCCCGATGTTTTTAGGGTATATGGACATATATAGGGGAAAGAAGTCGGTCGGGGGAGCCACAAGGGGCCCACGAGGGTGGGGGTGCACCCAGGGGGTAGGGCGCGCCTCCTTGCCTCGTGGCTTCCTCGAAGCTTCCCTGGCGTCTACTCCAAGTCTCCTGGATTGCTTCCGTTCCAAAAATAACTCTCCTGAAGGTTTCATTCCGTTTGGACTCCGTTTGATATTCCTTTTCTTCGGAACACTGAAATAGGCAAGAAAAAACAACAATTTGGGATGGGCCTCCGGTTAATAGGTTAGTCCCCAAAATAATATAAAAGTGTTTAGTAAATCCCATAAACATCCAAAACAGATAATATAATAGCACGAATACTTCATAAATTATAGATACGTTGGAGACGTATCAGCATCCACAAGCTTAATTCCTGCTCATCCTCGAGTAGGTAAATGATAAAAGAAATAATTTATGAAGTGTGAATGCTAGCAGGTGCACAAGTTTGATCAATGATTATTTCAATCACCTTTTCTAGCATATTTATATATCATAACAGTAGCTCAACTCATAAACTTCTCATGATCAAGTAACAAATTATTCACATGTTAAAGTATAGATCATAAACTTTCTTGAAAACTAACAAATCGTGTTATTAGTCATCAAACAATTACAATTCATCTTATTTCCAGGAAGGGTCTATGTCAGAGCTTTAATTCAGCAAACTTCACATACTCGACTATCATTTACTCTTTCACAATTGCTAACACTCACGTGATATTCATGGGTTCAAAGTTTTAATCAGACACAGAGAAAGATAGGGGCTTATAGATTCGCCTCCCAACCTTTTACCTCAAGGGTAATGTCAACAATAATAGTTCATGATGCCTTACATCCAATTGGATATATATATATATATATATATATATATATATATATATATATATATATATATATATATCAGGATCTTTCCAACACAATGTGCTTGTCAAAGGATAAAATGTAAAAAGGAAAGGTGAAGATCACCATGACTCTTGCATAAGGTATAAGACAAGAATAAAAGATAGGCCCTTCGCAGAGGGAAGCAGAGGTTGTCATGCGCTTTTATAGTTGGATGCACAAAATCTTAATGCGAAAGAACGTCACTTTATATTGCCACTTATGATAGGGACCTTTATTATGCAGTCCGTCGCTTTTATTGCTTCCACATCACAAGATCGTATAAAGCTTATTTTCTCCACACTAATAGATCATACATATTTAGAGAGCAATTTTTATTGCATGCACCGATAACAACTTACTTGAAGGATCTTACTCAATCCATAGGTAGATATGGTGGACTCTCATGGCAATACTGGTTTAAGGGATGTTTGGAAGCACAAGTAGTATCTCTACTTGGTGCAAAGAATTTGGCTAGCATGAGGGGGAAAGGCAAGCTCAACATGTTGGATGATCGATGACAGTATACTTTATTTCGGATATAAGAAAACATAACCCATTACGTTGTCTTCCTTGTCCAACATCAACCTTTTATCATGTCATATTTTAATGAGTGCTCACAATTACAAAAGATGTCCAAGATAGTATATTTATATGTGAAATCTCTCTTCCCTCAATATTCTTTCATGAATTGTTCAAGTGACCAATACAATGTTTGCTAACCTTCAAAAAATTTACCACCTCTACTTCTTATATGTGAAGTCATTACTCCCCATGGGATAAGCATATGAAACATATATAATTTCAGATTTAATATTTGCTCATTCAACTATTTACTCATAGGATATAAGTGAAGCACATGAGTAAATGACAAACTACTCCAAAAAGATATAAGTGAAGATCAATGAGTAGTTAAATAATTATTTAGCTATGTGAAGACTCTCCCATTTAATAATTTCAGATCTTGATATTTTATTCAAACATCAAGCAAAACAAAATAAAATGACATTCTAAGAATAGCAAACATCATGTGAAGAAGCAAAAACTTAGGATCAACCGATACTAACCGATAGTTGTCGAACAAGAAAGGTGGGATGCCAACCGGGGCATCCCCAAGCTTAGACGCTTGAAAATTCTTGAAACATTATCTTGGGATGCCTTGGGCATCCCCAAGCTTGAGCTTTTGTGTCTCCTTAATTCCTCTTATATCATGGTCTCCCTAAATCTCGAAAGCTTCATCCACACAAAACTCAACAAGGACTCGTGAGATAAGTTAGTATAAACCAATGCAAAAACCTTATGATACTCTACTGTAGCAAATCACTAAAATTATTATTCAACATTGCATACTAAATGCATCTTCATATTTAATAGTCCTATCCTCAAATAGAATCATTAAAGAAGCAAACATATGCAAACAATGCAAACATAACAGCAATCTTCCTAAACAGGACAGTTTGTAAAGAGTGCAGCAAGATCCATACTTCCCTAGCTCCAAAAATTATGAAAGAAAATTCCCACTGTAGTGAACTTATCAGAGCTTATTATGCAAAAGGTTTCAACATTTTATAACATTCTGACTTTTCTAGGGAATTTTTTCAACAGCGGTAAACTTTCTGTTTTCAAACAGCAACATGTATACTTGTAAAATAGGCATAGTAAAGGCTATCAATGCCACTTTTATTGAAATAAAAGATGCAATACATTGTTCTAAATAACAGCAAGAAAATACTAACACAATAAATTGACACTCCAAGCAAAACACATATCATGTGGTGAATAAAAATATAGCTCCAAGTAAAGTTACCGATGAACGAAGACGAAAGAGGGGATGCCTTCCGGGGCATCCTCAAGCTTAGGCTCTTGGTTGTCCTTGAATATTACCTTGGGGTGCCTTGGGCATCCCCAAGCTTAGGCTCTTCCCACTCCTTATTCCATAAAAAGTGTTTAGTAAATCCCATAAACGTCCAAAACAGATAATATAATAGCATGAATACTTCATAAATTATAGATACGTTGGAGACGTATCACACATCCTCATAGATACCGACAGGTATAGTAGTTGATTTATCAGCCATTTGCAAAGATATTTCAGTAGGTGTCAACTTATTAAAATTAAGTCTACGATATAAAGAGAGAGGCATAACACTAACACCGGCTCCAAGATCACATAAAGCAGTTTTAACATAGTTTCTTTTAATGGAGCATGGTATAGTTGGTACCCCTGGTTCTCCAAGTTTCTTTGGTATTCCACCCTTAAAAGTATAATTAGTAAGCATGGTGGAAATTTCAGCTTCTGGTATCTTTCTTTATTTGTAACAATATCCTTCATATACTTAACATAAGGATTCATTTTAAGCATATAAGTCAAACGCATACGCAAAAAGATAGGTCTAATCATTTCAGCAAAGCGCTCAAAATCCTCATCATCCTTTTTCTTGGATGGTTTAGGAGGAAAAGGCATGGGTTTCTGAACCCATGGTTCTCTTTCTTTACCGTGCTTCCTAGCAACAATGTCTCTCTTATCATAACGTTGATTCTTTAATTGTGGGTTATCAAGATCAACATCAGGTTCAATCTCTACTTCATTATCATTACTAGGTCGAGCATCAACATGAACATTATCATTAACATTATCACTAGGTTCATGTTCATTACCAGATTGTGTTTCAGCATCGGAAATAGAAATATCATTGGGATTCTCAGGTTTGTCAACAACAGGTTCACTAGAAGGATGCAAAGTCCTATCATTTTTCTTTCTCGTCCTTTTAGAAGGACTAGGTGCATCTATATTAGTTCTCTGAGAATCTTGCTCAATTCTCTTAGGATGGCCCTCAGGATAAAAAGGTTCCTGAGTCATTTTACCACCTCCAGTCACAACTCTAACAGCATTATTATTTTTCTTACTATTTAATTCATTAAGCAAATCATTCTGAGCTTTAAGTACTTGTTGTCGGGTGGTAGGTGCGACATATGCCAACGGGTGGCTTATCATTGTGGGAGCCAGTAAGACATCGCCGGTGCCCGGAAACGGGATGAAGCGAAGACATGCACGCCGGCGAATCTTACCCAGCTTCGGGGCTCTCTACTGCTGCTCTGCGGGGTCTCCGCATGATCACTAGATGGACAAGTAGCTACACAATGCTCCTTGAGCTGTTCGGAGAGAGGAGGAAGAAGGGCGCGGCTAGCTTGCTTCTTCTCCTTGGTGGTGTCTAAAACTAGCTGAGGGTTCCAACCCTTTGCATGGGTGCCCCGGGGGGTTTATATAGGCCTACCCCCCGGGGGTACAATGGTAATCCGACTGGGCGCGGGGCCCAGCCATCTGTGACTGCGCTCTCCGGCTTCTGCGCCGGCTGCTGGGGCCCGCCGGCTGGTGGGTCCCGTCGGCTGCCGGCTCCTTGGTCGACAGGCAGGCCCCACTGTCCAGGGCCTTGTCAGTGGCTGGTTACTGTTGCCTCAACCTGATGACGAGGGCTTCGTCGAGGTAAGCGTGGCTACAGTGCCGCCGTCCGGCGGGCGATCGTTGTAGCCTTACCGCGTCTTGTCTCCTTAATGGGGTGTCTCCTTCGAGGGGGGAAGCGAGCCGGCTGCGGGGAGCCGGCCCCGTCTCGGGCCGACTGTGGGAGGCCTTGCCGCCTTCGGGCGTCTCTCTGCCCGAAGGGGCCCACCGCCCATGGGCCGCGCTGGCGGCCCGTCGTGGGTGACATCAGGGTCAACATGGCAACAGTGCCGCGCCGGACGGGTCATGCCCACTCCGTACGGCGCACTGTGCCAGGCATGCTCCGGGATTCGGGGGTGGCAGGCTTCACTGTAGCCACGCCCCGCCACATCACCGTTAGGTGGATGCAAACTTTGAGGGTACGGTCTCGACCGCTTTATGGGAGCCGGCTTCTCAGAGTCGGCCTCCTCCTCATGAGGGATAAAGTCGGGCCGCCTTCCGAAAGCCGGCCTGGGTGACAGCCAGCAAGGGGAAGGCGGCCTCATGTCTTGGATTCTTGAGAGCCGGACGGGCTCGTAATTTTTTCAGAAGGGCCAGGGGAAGCCGGCTAGGCTACCCATGGCTATTTACTCCGACAGTAGTCCCCGAAGCTGATCGAGCTTCGAGGCGGACAAAGGGATGAGAAGCTTGGTCAGCTTCCTACCCTGAAGAGCCGGCTTTGCTGGTGTATGCCGATTTCGGGGAGCCCTGCGTCTTGCAGGCGGGAAAGTGGTCGACCCGCGTGCTGACCGCGGGCCCTCCTGCGGGCCACGTGGCAGCGAGACCCTGCCGGCGCACGGGCGCGACGGGACGCCGCCGCAGGCCCGGGTCCGCCACTCCTAGGCCTTGGCCCGAACGCTGATCTTTTGCGGCCCAGGTGGACCGCTCGCCTTCCCGTGGCGATTTTATTTCGCCGTTAGGGCGCAATAAACGCGGGACGTGGGGGAGTGGGCATGATCGATCCCCACGTTTCCCCACGCCGCGCCTCCTCGGCTCCGCCACGCGAGCCTATAAGTAGGGGGAGGAGGGGGAGAGACAGAGGCTCACACGCTCTCTCCTGCTCCGCCCCTTCTCGTCCTCCTTTCTTCCTCTCATCGCCGCCGCAGCCTCCCGTCTCACCGCCGCCGCGCCGCCACATCGTCTTGCTCCTATGGCGCTGTCGAGCTCGTGGGATGGCTCCAACGTCCATGAGGACCATGTTGAGTTCCTCCGCCAGACTCGGCGCATGCCCGACGCCAACCTTGTGCGGGTCCGCCTGGCGCCAGAGACGGAGATCTCGCCGGCTCCGGAGCAGGGCGAGCGGGTCGTCTTCTGCTCGCACTTCCTGCGTGACTTCGGCCTTCCGGCGAGCGGATTCTTGCGCTCCTTCCTCGAGTTCTACAATCTTCAGCCGCATCACCTCACGCCCAACGTGGTGTTGCTGCTGTCGGCCTTCGTCTCTCTCTGCGAAGGTTTCTTGGGGCTGCTCCCCACGCTGGAGCTCGGGGGGAATTCTTCCAGAGCAAACTCGGCACCGTCGTCGCAGGCGTGCCCGCCCCCTGCGGAGCCTTCATCGCCATGAGGCGGGCGAGCGAGAACAACCCGTTCCCGTCCATCCCCCTGATCCAGTCGGTGAAGATCTAGCAGAAGTCGTACTTCTACGTGAAGAACGTCGCCCAGCAAGGAGACCACATCAACCTGCCGGCTTACGTAGCCGGCCCGCCGGCTGGGAGGCAACCCTCATGGAGTTTCCGGTCCAGGTCACTGTCTCAAGCCGGGAACACTGCCGTCTCCCGGCTTCGGGTGATGATCCAGTCGGAAGGCCTGAGCGGGGCCGACTTGGTGGCCGCCTTCGTGGAGCGTCGGATACTTCCTCTCCAAAGCCGGCCCCACATGATGTGTCAGATGAGCGGCCACTTCGACCCAAGCCGGCTGAGCACCAGGGAGATGCCTCATGCGGAGGTGTCGTACATGGTAAATTACATCTCCAATTGCAAGCTCGCCGAGGACTGGCGATACGGCAAGGTGCCGTATTCTCACGCCAACCCTCCGCCCGTGGTAAGCCTTCCTCTCTTTCTTCTTTTTGTTGGTAGCCGGCTTTATGATGGTCGGCTTCTAATTGGCCGGTTCTTCTTAGCAGAAACCCCTTCTTCCGCCGACGACCGGGGAAGCAGGGATAGAACGCCAGTACGTCCCCGACCGCACGGTGGACAACGTCGACGACCCGTATTTGGGGGCGGCCGCCATGGAAAATGCCGTCGCGGGGGACGACGCCGAGCCCGGAGGCACAGGGCTTTCCGCCAGCTTCGAGGACTGGCCGGATGAAGCCGAAGCCGAAGTCGCCCCGCGTCGCCAGCCAGCGGCCGACCATCAGGGCGCGGGCTCGTCCACCGCGCTGGCTGCCAATGGCGGCGCACAGAAGCATCGGGCCGCGTCAACCCTCTTCGGCAGTCGGCCGAAGAAGTCCAAAGCCTCCACCGTGGCGACCAAACGAGATGAGGCGGCCGCGAAAGCGGCCCGCTCCCGCAAGGCGGTGAAGCAGCCTCAGGCGGTCTCAGCGTAAGTCGTCGATTGCTTGGCCGCATGCTTTTCATCATTCTCTCCTGCTCGAACATTCTTCCTAATCTTTTCCCGCTCGCTGGATAGGGCGCCGCTTTCCCTTGAGCGGGGTCCGGGCGGCTCCGTAGTTGGGCCGACTGGAGGGTCTTCGGGCTCCCGCCGCGTGGACCCACGCCGACCTCAGGGAGGCCACGGAGCGGAACACCCGTGAGGCGCGGGAGGAGCGTGAGGCAGCGGAAAAAGCGGCCGCCCAGGCGGCGAGGGAGCAGGCCGACGCGGCAGCCAAGGCCCAGGCGGAGGCGGCGACCACGGAAATGGAGGCGGAGGGTTCGCGTAACCAGCCTCCGCTTCTTGCCATTCCCCTCCGAGCCGTGGCCCCTGACACCCCATTGCCCCTGGCGGAGGAAATCGTCCAAGACCCGCCGCTGATGGAGAGGAGGGAGGACCTAAGCAAAATCGATCTTGGATGGGTGTTGGTGTCAAAACCGGCGGATCTCGGGTAGGGGGTCCCGAACTGTGCGTCTAAGGCAGATGGTAATAGGAGGCAGGGGACATGATGTTTACCCAGGTTCGGGCCCTCTTGATGGAGGTAATACCCTACGTCCTGCTTGATTGTTCTTGATGATATGAGTATTACAAGAGTTGATCTACCACGAGATCGTAGAGGCTAAACCCTAGAAGCTAGCCTATGGTATGATTGTATGTTGTTCTATGGACTAAACCCTCCGGTTTATATAGACACCGGAGGGGGCTAGGGTTACACAAGGTCGGTTACAAGGGAGGAGATATACATATCAGTATTGCCTAGCTTGCCTTCCACGCCAAGTAGAGTCCCATCCGGACACGGGATGAAGTCTTCAATCTTGTATCTTCATAGTCCAATAGTCCGGCCAAAGGATATAGTCCGGCTGTCCGGAGACCCCCTAATCCAGGACTCCCTCAGTAGGCCCTGAACCAGGCTTCAATGACGATGAGTCCGACGCGCAGTATTGTCTTCGGCATTGCAAGGCAGGTTCTTCTCCAAATACTTCATGGAAGATTTTTGAACACAAGGATAGTGTCCAGTTCTGCAAAACAAGTTCCACACCCCATCGTAGAGAGAATAATATTTCCATAAATCTAATATGCTGACATGTTTTGGTAGCACAACATCACGTCACGACCCGGTCCTTATCTGAACCGTTTTTCTCAACTAGTGCTGCGCATATTGCGAGGCGGTTTTTCTGTCACGTCTTGTCAAAGCAGAGATCGTATCCCCCTTATTACGGGATTCTCATCAATATGGACATGGGTAACCCAACCGTGCATGTTGGTATGACTCCTAGATCTTAGGCAAGTCCAAAACGGCCACGAGGAGGACGCTTGATATTCACCCCCTTTCTAAAGAGGACGAGGCCTTTTCTTTTTTCCCTCTCGTGCTCAATCGAATCCTTCCCCCACCTCGAGTTCTAACACACAAAGCTCAGGTCAGGCGCTTCGGACCTTCAACTATGTCCGGATCCAACCTTCAAGGTCGGTGGATGCCTTCCTCTGTCACAGAGTAGGACATCAATAAGCTGAGAGAGGCCAGATATCTGACCGCCGAAATTTCGCATAGGCTGCCTGCCTGAGGGCAGGTCATCCCTACTCCCGAACCCACCGAGAGTGTCGTGTTCATCTCCCACTTACTCCGAGGACTAGGCCTCGCTCTGGATCCCTTTGTTAGGGGTCTTATGTTCTATTATGGGCTGGATTTCCATGATCTGGCCCCGGATTCCCTTCTTCACATCTCGTCATTTATTGTCATATGTGAGGCCTTCCTCCGCATTACCCCTCACTTCGGCCCGTGGCTCAAGACCTTCGATGTGAAGCCAAAGATGATCGAGGGGCGGCACGCGGAGTGCGGAGGTGCCTTAATAAGCAAAATCGCTGATGCTCCATGGCCAGAGGGTTCCTTCCCAGAGGTGTCCAGATTGTGGCAGCAGGAGTGGTTTTACATCACGGCTCCCCGAAGTGCCAAGTGCGTAGCCGCCCCCACCTTTCGCTCGGGCCCCCCATCGCAACTCATGTCATGAATCAGCTGGGGGCTGAGCTGGGTTCCAGCAAAGGACGTGCCAATATTGCAGAGACGTATCTGAGATCTCTTTGAGAGAGATTTCAGTCTAGTTATAGTAATGCAAGTTATGCTAGTTCGTCGAGTCCAGCCTTGCAAACGTCGGCCCCTCCGTATGTGGGAATTCAACCCGGAAGGACCACGAGCTATTCAGCATTTCCTCGGCATGATGCTCGAAGAGATGTACAAATCGTTCTTCGGACCCCAAATAGAGTGGTCGGACACCACCGAGGATGTGGGTTTGAGCTGCAACCGCCCTGCCACCCAAGTAAGTAATCCCATGGCCAAACCCACTGTCCTTTTATTTATCATGGCATCATTCTAAAGAGTCGCTCTTTGACCAGGACTGGATAACAAAGGAGAAGATGATCAGGTGTTCGGCCCCCTTCCTGAGGGCTTGGACAATCCGGTACTAGACAGGATGCTCGAGCCGACGCCTTATCTAGTGCCCTCAAAGGAAGATGAAGGGGGGATTAAAGATGGCGAAAGCGGGCCTCACTCGCTACTCATTCCAACTGGGGGAATGAGCGCCTCCGCGAGGGAGGATAACCAGGGGAAGAATCTGACATTCTCTCTCCCCGGGGAAGGAAGAGGACTACCTCTGAAGATCCGGAAACTAAGGTTTCCAAATGGGAGAAGAAATCTTCGCCAGAGGGTCCTGCCTCAGAGGGTATTCTTGCCGCACAATGTCTGCGCGGGGATCAACCCTCTACCGAGCTGTAAGTAATCAAAAAGTACTTACTAGTGAAAATATCCTGCCTTAGTTCCAAAGACAATAACCGATGCTTATAAATTGTAGTCCGGATTGTAGCCCTTCTCGACAGAGTTCGTATTCGGGGGATCTTCTTCCGGAGATGATGGAGAGCGAAACGCCTCCCCCAGACACCCAGCCTCATGAGGCGAGCGACCCTGAAGTGTCGTCACGGAGGGTGATACGTCTCCAACGTATCTATAATTTTTGATTGCTCCATGCTATATTATCTACTGTTTTGAATGTTTATGGGCTTTATTATACACTTTTATATCATTTTTTGGGACTAACCTATTAACCGGAGGCCGAGCCCAGAATTGTTGTTTTTTGCCTATTTCAGTGTTTCGAAGAAAAGGAATATCAAACGGAGTCGAAACGGAACGAAATCAACTGGAGAAGTTATTTTTGGAAGGAAAGCCACCGGATGGACTTGGACCCCCACGTCAGGAGAGAAGGGAGGTGCCCACGAGGGTGGGGGGGTGCGCCCACCCTCCTAGGGCACGCCCCTGCCTCGTGGGGCCCCCGAAGCTCCACCGACGTACTTCCTACACCCATATATCTTCACGTACCCTAAAACTTCCAGAACCGATATTAGATCGGGAGTTCCGCCGCCAGAAGCCTCTGTAGCCACCGAAAACCAATCTAGACCCGTTCCGGCACCCGGTCGGAGGGGGAATCCTTCTTCGGTGGCCATCTTCATCATCCCGGTGCTCTCCATGACGAGGAGGGAGTAGTTCTCCCTCGGAGTTGAGGGTATGTACCAGTAGCTATGTGTTTGATCTCTCTCTCTCTCTCTCTCGTGTTCTTGAGACGATACGATCTTGATGTACCGTGAGCTTTGCTATTATATTTGGATCCTACGATGTTTCTTCCCCCCTCTACTCTCTTGTAATGAATTGAGTTTCCCCTTTGAAGTTATCTTATCGGATTGAGTCTTTATAGATTTGAGAACACTTGATGTATGTCTTGCCGTGCGTATCTGTGGTGACAATGGGATACCACGTGATTCACTTGATGTATGTTTTGGTGATCAACTTGCGGGTTCCACCCATGAACCTATGCATAGGGGTTGGCACATGTTTTCGTCGTGATTCTATGGTAGAAACTTTGGGGCACTCTTTGAGGTCCTATGTGTTGGTTGAATAGATGAATCTGAGATTGTGTGACGCATATCGTATAATCATACCCACGGATACTTGAGGTGACATTGGAGTATCTAGGTGACATTAGGGTTTTGGTTGATTTGTGTCTTAAGGTGTTATTCTAGTACGAACTCTAGGTCTGTTTGTGACACCTATAGGAATAGCCCAACGGATTGCTTGGAAAGAATAACTTTGAGGAGGTTTCGTACCCTACCATAATCTCTTCGTTCGTTCTCCTCTATTGGTGACATTGGAGTGACTCTTTGTTGCATGTTGAGGGATAGTTATGTGATCCAATTATGTTAGTATTGTTGAGGGAACTTACACTAGTGGAAGTATGAACCCTAGGCCTTGTTTCCTATCATTGCAATACCGTTTACGCTCTCTTTTATCATTAGTTACCTTGCTGTTTTATAATTTCAGATTACAAATACCTTTATCTACTATCCATATACCACTTGTATCACCATCTCTTCGCCGAACTAGTGCACCTATACAATTTACCATTGTATTGGGTGTGTTAGGGACACAAGAGACTCTTTGTTATTTGGTTGCAGGGTTGCTTGAGAGAGACCATCTTCATCCTACTCCTCCTACGGATTGATAAACCTTAGGTCATCCACTTGAGGGAAATTTGCTACTGTCCTACAAACCTCTGCACTTGGAGGCCCAACAACGTCTACAAGAAGAAGGTTGTGTAGTAGACATCAAGCTCTTTTCTGGCGCCGTTGCCGGGGAGGTGAGTGCTTGAAGGTATATCTTTAGATCTTGCAATCGAGTCTTTTAGTTTCTTGTTTTATCACTAGTTTAGTTTATAAAATAAAACTATAAAAAATGTAATTGAGTTTGTCTCATACGCTTCACCTTTTTAATATCTTTCGTGAGTATGATGGAAAGGATAATTGTGCTCAAGTGCTAGAAGAAGAAATCTATAAAATGTTTGGCACTAAATATTTGAATGATGAGCATGATTGCAATGTTGTTAGTACGAATTCTTTGAATATCTATTATGCTAATGATATGCAAAGCCACAAGCTTGGGGAAGCTATGTTTGATGAAGATGATGTTTTTTGTCCCCCAAGTTTTGATGAGAAAATTTATTATGATGAAAGCATGCCTCCTATCTATGATGATTATTGTGATGACACGTATGCTTTAAAGAATAATAATAACAATGAACCTTGTCATCTTGACCTTAATTTTCAATCACATGATAGTTATTTTGTTGAGTTTGCTCCCACTATTATTCATGAGAAGAATTTTGCTTATGTGGAGAGTAGTAAATTTTCTGTGCTTGTAGATCATGAAAAGAATGCTTTAAGTGCTGGTTATTGTTGAATTCATTCATGATGCTACTGAAAAATTATTATGAGGGGGGAATATATGCTTGTAGGAATTGCAATAATATCAAGTTTCCTCTCTATGTGCTTAAAGTTTCGAAGTTATGCTTATTTTGCCCTCCTATGCTAGTTGATTATTGTTCCCATAAGTTGTTTGATCACAAAATCCCTATGCATAGGAAGTATTTTAGACTTAAATGTGCTAGTCATATTCTTCATGATGCTCTCTTTATGTTTCAATTCTTATCTTTTATGTGAGCATCGTCGAAATCATCATGCCTAGCTAGGGGCATTAAACGATAGCGCTTGTTGGGAGGCAACCCAATTTTATTTTGTTCCTTGATTTTTTTTCATGTTTAGTAATAAATAATTCATCTATCCTCTGTTTAGATGTGGTTTTATTCTTTTAATTAGTGTTTGTGCCAAGTAGAACCTTTGGAAAGACTTGGGGAAAGTCTTGTTGATCATGCTGTAAAAAACAGAAACTTTAGCGCTCACAAGAATTGCTGACATTTTTATTTGGAAAGTGATATTTAGTTAATTATTTTTGAAGATGGTTAATAGATAAATTCCTCAGGTCCAGAAATTTATTTGAGAATTTTATGAGTTCCAGAAGTATACGTTTGATCCAGATTACTACAGACTGTTCTGTTTTTGACAGATTCTGTTTTTCATGTGTTGTTTACTTATTTTGATGAATCTATGGCTAGTAAAATAGTTTATAAACCATAGATAAGTTGGAATACAGTAGGTTTAACACCAATATAAATAAAGAATGAGTTCATTACAGTACCTTGAAGTGGTGATTTATTTTCTTATACTAACGGAGCTTACGAGTTTTCTGTTAAGTTTTGTGTTGTGAAGTTTTCAAGTTTTGGGTAAGGATTCAATGGACTATGGAATAAGGAGTGGCAAGAGCCTAAGCTTGGGGATTCCCAAGGCACCCCAAGGTAATATTCAAGGATATCCAAGAGCCTAAGCTTGGGGATGCCCCGGAAGGCATCCCCTCTTTCGTCTTCGTTCATCGGTAACTTTACTTGGAGCTATATTTTTATTTACCACATGATATGTGTTTTACTTGGAGCGTCAATTTATTTTGTTAGGATTTTCTTGCTGTTATTTAGAACAATGTTTTGCATCTTTTATTTCAATAAAAGTGGCATTGATAGCCTTTACTATGCCTAATTTAGAAGTCTACATGTTGCTCTTTGTAAACAGAAAGTTTACCGCTGTTGCAATAATTCCCTAGAAAAGTCAGAATGTGATAAAACGTTTAAACCTTTTGCATATTAATATATGATAAATTTACTACAGTGGGAATTTTCTTTCATAATTTTTTGAGCTAGGGAAGTATGGATGTTGCAGCATTCTTTACAGACTATCCTGTTTAGGCAGATTGCTGTTATGTTTGCATATGTTTGCTTCTTTAATGATTCTATTTGAGAATAGGACTATTAAATATGCAGAGGCATTGAGTATGCAATGTTGAATAATAATTTTAGTGATTTGCTACAGTAGATTATGATAAGGTTTTTGCAATGGTTTATACTAACTTATCTCACGAGTCCTTGTTGAGTTTTGTGTGGATGAAGCTTTTGAGATTTAGGGAGACCGTGATATGAGAGGAATTAAGGAGACACAAAAGCTCAAGCTTGGGGATGCCCAAGGCACCCCAAGATAATATTTCAAGAAGTCTCAAGCGTCTAAGCTTAGGGATGCCCCGGTTGGCATCCCACCTTTCTTCTTCAACAATTATCGGTTAGTATGGGTTGATCCTAAGTTTTTGCTTCTTCACATGATGTTTGTTGTTCTTAGATGTCATTTTATTTAGTTTTGCTTGCTGTTTAAATAGAATACCAAGATCTGAAATTATTAAATGTTAGAGAGTCTTCACATAGTTGCATAATTATTCAACTACTCATTGATCTTCACTTATATCTTTCGGAGTAGTTTGTCGATGCTCTAGTGCTTCACTTATATGTTTTAGAGCATGGTGGTAGTTTTATTTTGAAGAAATAGATGAACTCTCATGCTTTACTTAGATTATTTTGAGAGTCCTAAACAGCATGGTAGTTTGCTTAAATAATCCTAATATGCTAGGTATTCAAGATTAGTAAAAACTTTCTTATGAGTGTTTTGAATACTAAGAGAAGTTTGATGCTTGATGATTGTTTTGAGATATGGAGGTAATAATATCAAAGTCGTGCTAGTTGAGTAGTTGTGAAATTGAGAAATACTTGTGTTGAAGTTTGCAAGTCCCGTGGCATGCACGTATGGTAAACGTTATGTAACAAATTTGAAACATGAGGTGTTATTTGATTGTCCTCCTTATGAGTGGCGGTCGGGGACGAGCGATGGTCTTTTCCTACCAATCTATCCCCCTAGTAGCATGCGTGTAGTGCCGAGGTTTTTGATGACTTGTAAATTTTTGCAATAAGTATGTGAGTTCTTTATGACTTATGTTGAGTCCATGGATTATACGCACTCTCACCCTTCCATCCTTGCTAGCATCTTCGGTACCGTGCATTGCCCTTTCTCACATTGAGAGTTGGTGCAAACTTCGCCGGTGCATCCAAACCCCATGATATGATACGCTCTTTCACACATAAACCTCCTTATATCTTCCTAAAAACAGCCACCCTACCTACCTATTATGGCATTTCCATAGCCATTCCGAGATATATTGCCATGCAACTTTCCATCATTCCGTTCATCATGACACATTCATCATTGTCATATTGCTTAGCATGATCATGTAGTTTACATAGTATTTGTGGCAAAGCCACTGTTCATAATTCTATCATACATGTCACTCTTGATTCATTGCATATCCCAGTACACCACCGGAGGCATTCATATATAGTCATCCTTGTTCTAGTATCGAGTAGTAATCATTGAGTTGTAAATAAATAGAAGTGTGATGATCATCATTATTAGAGCATTGTCCCAAGTGAGGAATAAATAAAAAAAGGGAGAAAGGCCATAAAAAAGAGAAGGCCCAAAAAAGAGAAAGGCCATAAAAAAAGAGAAGGCCCAAAAAAGAATGAGAGAAAAAGAGAGAAGGGACAATGCTACTATCCTTTTATCACACTTGTGCTTCAAAGTAGCACCATCATCTTCATAGTAGAGAGTCTCTTGTTTTGTCAGTTTCATATACTAGTGGGAATTTTTCATTATAGAACTTGGCCTGTATATTCCAACAATGGGCCTCCTCAAGTGCCCTAGGTCTTCGTGAGCAAGCAAGTTGGATGCACACCCACTTAGTTTCTTTTGTTGAGCTTTCATACATTTATAGCTCTAGTGCATCCGTTGCATGGCAATCCCTACTCCTTGCATTAACATCAGTCGGTGGGCATCTCCATAGCCCATTGATTAGCCTCGTTGATGTGAGACTTTCTCCTTTTTGTCTTCTCCACATAACCCCTTTCATCATATTCCATTCCACCCATAGTGCTATGTCCATGGCTCGCGCTCATGTATTGCGTGAGAGTTTATGAGTTTGAGATTACTAAAGTATGAAACAATCGCTTGGCTTGTCATCGGGGTTGTGCATGATGAGAGCATTCTTGTGTGACGAAAATGAAACATGACTAAACTATATGATTTTGTAGGGATGAACTTTCTTTGGCCATGTTATTTTGAGAAGACATAATTGCTTAGTTGGTATGCTTGAAGTATTATCATTTTTATGTCAATATGAACTTTTGTCTTGGATCTTTCAGATCTGAATATTCATACCACAATTAATAAGAATTACATTGAAATTATGCCAAGTAGCACTCCGCATAAAAAATTATGTTTTTATCATTTACCTACTTGAGGACGAACAGGAATTAAGCTTGGGGATGCTGATACGTCTCCAACGTATCTATAATTTTTGATTGGTCCATGCTATATTATCTACTGTTTTGAATGTTTATGGGCTTTATTATACACTTTTATATCTTTTTTGGGACTAACCTATTAACCGGAGGCCCAGCCCAGAATTGTTGTTTTTTGCCTATTTCAGCGTTTCGAAGAAAAGGGATATCAAACAGAGTCGAAACAGAACGAAATCAACTGGAGAAGTTATTTTTGGAAGGAAAGCCACCGGATGGACTTGGACCCCACCTCAGGAGAGAAGGGAGGTGCCCACGAGTGTGGGGGGCGCGCCCACCCCCCTAGGGCGCGCCCCCTGCCTCGTGGGGCCCCCGAAGCTCCACCGACGTACTTACCGTACCCATATATCTTCACGTACCCTAAAACTTCCAGAACAAATATTAGATTGGGAGTTCCGCCGCCAGAAGCCTCCGTAGCCACCGAAAACCAATCTAGACCCATTCTAGCACCCTGCTGGAGGGGGAATCCTTCTCCGGTGGCCATCTTCATCATCTCGGTGCTCTCCATGACGAGGAGGGAGTAGTTCTCCCTCGGGGCTGAGGGTATGTACCAGTAGCTATGTGTTTGATCTCTCTCTCTCTCTCTCTCGTGTTCTTGAGATGATACGATCTTGATGTATCGCGAGCTTTGCTATTATATTTGGATCCTATGATGTTTCTTCCCCCCTCTACTTTCTTGTAACAAATTGAGTTTCCCCTTTGAAGTTATCTTATCGGATTGAGTCTTTATAGATTTGAGAACACTTGATGTATGTCTTGCCGTGCGTATCTGTGGTGACAATGGGATACCACGTGATTCACTTGATGTATGTTTTGGTGATCAACTTGCGGGTTCCGCCCATGAACCTATGCATAGGGGTTGGCACATGTTTTCGTCGTGATTCTCTGGTAGAAACTTTGGGGCACTCTTTGAGGTCCTATGTGTTGGTTGAATAGATGAATCTGAGATTGTGTGACGCATATCATATAATCATACCCACGGATACTTGAGGTGACATTGGAGTATCTAGGTGACATTAGGGTTTTGGTTGATTTGTGTCTTAAGGTGTTACTCTAGAACTCTAGGGCTGTTTGTGGCACCTATAGGAATAGACCAACGGATTGATTGGAAAGAATAACTTTGAGGTGGTTTCATACCGTACCATAATCTCTTCTTTCGTTCTCCGCTATTAGTGACTTTGGAGTGACTCTTTGTTGCATGTTGAGGGATAGTTATGTGATCCAATTATGTTAGTATTGTTGAGGGAACTTACACTAGTGAAAGTATGAACCCTAGGCCTTGTTTCCTATCATTGCAATATCGTTTATGCTCTCTTTTATCATTAGTTACCTTGCTGTTTTTATAATTTCAGATTACAAATACCTTTATCTACTATCCATATACCACTTGTATCACCATCTCTTCGCCGAACTAGTGCACCTATACAATTTACCATTGTATTGGGTGTGTTGGGGACACAAGAGACTCTTTGTTATTTGGTTGCAGGGTTTCTTGAGAGAGACCATCTTCATCCTATGCCTCCTATGGATTGATAAACCTTAGGTCATCCACTTGAGAGAAATTTGCTACTGTCCTACAAACCTCTGCACTTGGGAGGCCCAACAACGTCTACAAGAAGAAGGTTGTGTAGTAGACATCAGAGGGTATATCCAGATCCGCCAAGGCCAGAGGATAATCCTTTGGCTACCCAGAATCCCCAGTATCTGGCTCCTGAGGAGAGCTGCGGCAAGAGTCAGGAATCGTACAGTGTGCGGTCGGACGCACTGAAGGATCTTCTGGGGCAAGCGTCCGTCTCGGAAGCGCATCGTACACTGATGGTACGGTAATTGAAAGGATTTCATCCGCTGAAAGCGGATTGCACGAAGCCTTTATGAGTCTGTTGAAAGGCTTTGAGGTACGTGAAATAGTGTATGTTTTTTATAGTACCGCACACGTTAGGTGTGCCCTATGTAGATAGTAGCCACTGAGACTCTGGTTGTCGCTGAGAATGGCGGCAACCCGAGGATCATATTCCCAGGCAACAACCCAACTGCCTTTATGTGCAGGTGGCTGGGGCTTCGGTGGCTAGCCAAACTGATGGGTTTACCGAGCTAAAGCGGCAACTTGATGCGGCCGATGCCGATATCATGCTTGTCAATCAGCGGCTTGACATGGCACAGGGTAAGTGATTTCTCTAGTGATCGTCACATAATAAGAGGAGCATGATGCCAGTATCTTTAATATGTTGTGACTGCAGATGGAGCTGCCATTGTGGAGACCCTTCGGGCAGAGCTTGCCCAAGCCAAGGAACAAGCAAGGAGTAGCAATGCGACCGCTCTAAAGGCGGCCGAAGAGTTGAGGGCCGAACAG
Source organism: Triticum dicoccoides (assembly GCF_002162155.2). Taxonomy (NCBI): domain Eukaryota; kingdom Viridiplantae; phylum Streptophyta; class Magnoliopsida; order Poales; family Poaceae; genus Triticum; species Triticum dicoccoides. The sequence goes on along the minus strand of NC_041388.1, from coordinate 413,969,546 downwards.
GCCGCGCATTTTGAGAGAAAGGAAAGAATGGCCAACATGGTTGTAGAGCTAAAAGATGCCGCTGACCGTTACCAGCTTCTTGAAGAAGAAAGCTGAGCGAGGGCGACGGACCTGGAGAAGGCCTTGGTAGCTGCCAAGGAAGCCCGCTCCAAAATTAGAGCGATGAAGGAGGAGCTGCATCAAGCTGCAGATATTGTGTCTGTGAAGCCCTTCTTGTTGCGGACTAAATTCGGAGATCCGAAGTATGCCCCTCTTGACCGACTATGGAGTTCTGCGGACGCCTACATGGATTTGGCTGCAAGTGTTGCTGATGCGGCCAAGTACTTCAAGGATCAAAAAGATCACGAAGTGGAAAAGCTGTTCTGGACACAGTTTCATGCTCCAGTCCGTCCGCTGCTGTTGAATGAGCGAATGGCCGAGTGGGCCAAGCTCCATAGGTTGTCCGGACTTGACATGAGGTCCGTTGTGGATCATCTGTGGCCGGGAGGGCCAAGGCCGAATAGCTATTTTAGTTTAGTGCAACAACTCCTTGGTGTTGTGCCGCGCATCGATGCTATGAAGAGATCGGCGTGCATAGAGGGTGCGCGGATGGCCTTTGCCCGTGTCAAGACATACTGGGCGGAGATGGAGGCCACCACTGTTGCGACACAGGGTTCGCCGTAGGCCGAGTGGCTGTCGAGCACTACTTTGAAGAAGTTCTTGAAGGCACTCGTTTGATAGAGGCTCAGTGCTCGAAGAATATTATGTTCTAGTGACATGTACTTCCATTGTAAAAACAATGTTTTATTGAGTTATCAAGGCTGTATTTATACTTTTGCCCAAAAGTACTATGATGCCTCCTGTGCGGCCGTTTATGTATATATGTATATAACCTGAAAGTTTGCAGTCGTCGGCTTCCGCCCCCACGCATATAATGCGGGGGTGTTCGCAGAAAACGCGTATCCACACTTGATCCAACGTCTTGGTCCATTAAGGAGGTGGCAGTGCAGCGAACGAGGCAATCGGACTATATTGCTTTAACACTTTCACTTAGCCATAGGAGTTTGACGGTGGGGCTACTATATAGCCCCTGGTACTTCTGCGCTCGTCCGAATACGGGGCGCGTACGTACATGATCGAGAAACGGCCCTTCGTTAATGCGGAGGAATCCCAAAGATTCCGCTGAGTCATCGAGTGGTTGACCAGTCTCTCGCTATATCATGACAGTCAGTTTTCGGCTTTCTCTACCGAGGTGCTCATCCGGATGAACCAGGGCACAATCGCAGTAGTTCTCCCAGTGCTACCTTAGCTGATATAACGGAACGTAAGGTACCAAAACGTGGGAGCCAGGCAAACCCAACATTTAAGCAAAGACATGATTCGGAGCTGATGCATGTAGGGCCAAACTCGCGACGCCGAACACTCCCTAAGGTGCTCGGTCTTTATAACATATATCGGGCTAAACAATGCCCTTAATAATAAACCCCGTGTGTCCAGGTACGTGCAATATCCTGACGTGGCCACATGCCAATAATGTCAGCATCCTTGTCGGTTGTGTGGAGTATCCGGAGGATGTGAGCAACAAGAGACAGTAAAAAAGGTTTACGCGGGGTCTTAATCTAAAAAGAAAACTTTGGGCGGGTCCCTGCTGCATGTCTACGCCTGTGTCTCCGTTGTGCCATCTCCTGGACAAGTGTAGCACAATTGTCATCTGTAAAAGGAAAGAACTTAGGTGAAAGTTGTCGTGCCAAAAAAAAAAGAATTGGTTATTATCAATGAACTATCAAAGTTCAAGAGAAGTCAAGTTGAGCAGGGCTGGCCCTGATTACACGCGGGAAGCCCCTGGTATCGTCTATGAGGGTTTGATCATCAAACCAATCTCATCTATATGTGGTGGAGCGCCGGACTCGTCTAACCGTGTCCGTGGTCTTGACGACCTGTCATTTTTTCTGGTTGGTGAGGCCGTCTAGTTCGCGGCTGTTAAAGCCGCCGCATCCTCTGCCGCACGTGAAAAACGTTCGGTATTTCCGCTAACTGTGATGATGCCATGTGGACCGGGCATCTTAAGCTTGAGAAAAGCATAATACGGTATTGCATTAAAACGAGCGAAAGCCATTCTTCTGAGTAGTGCTTGATAACCACTTCGGAATGGAGCGACGTGGAAAGTTAACCTTTCGCTTTGGAAGTTATCGGGAGAACCGAATACAACCTCTAGCAGTAGAGAGCCCGTACAGTGGGCCTCTTGGCCTGATATTACTCCCTTGAAGGTAGTATTACTATGGCTTATTTGTGTCGGGTCTATCCCCATTTTGTGGACTGTGTCCTGATATATCAGATTTAGATCGCTGCCGCCGTCCATGAGGACTCGTGTGAAATGGTACCCGTTTATTATTGGGTCTAACACCAAGCCCGTCAGTCCTTCGTGCCGGATACTTGTCGTGTGATCCCTACGATCAAAAGTGATCAGGCAGGCCAACCAGGGGTTGAACCTAGGGGTGACGGGCTCTATGGCGTGTTTGTCTCGGAGTGCATGCTTGCTTCTCCTCTTCGTCACATGGATCACGTTTACCGATTTAACCTCTGGTGGGAACTTTTTCTATCCTCCGGTGCTTTGCTGGCGAGGTTCATCCTCGTCTTCTCTTGGTGTCTCTTCCCCTTTGTGTTTGTCGTTTAGCTTACTGGCCTGCTTGAAGACCCAACATTCTCTATGGGTGTGATTTGCAGGTTTGTCGGGGGTGCCGTGAATCTGACAGAGCTTGCAAGAATCTTGTTTAGGCCAGATGGTCCTTCTCTGCTACCTTTTAAAGGCTTTTTCCACTGACCTAGTCGAGAGCCCCTGAATCCGGCGTTTACCGCCGTATTATCTAGGCTACCTTCTTTATTTTGACGCTTGTTTTTGTTGCGTCGTGGTTTTCCATTGTCATCCCTGACTTCGGAAGTGCTTGGGTCACTGGTGCTGCTATGGGCCAACCAGCTGTCTTCGCCCGCGCAAAATCGGGTCATGAGGCTTGTTAGGGCTGCCATTGTTCTCGGTTTTTCTTGGCCGAGGTGTCTGGCGAGCCATTTGTCTCGGACACTGTGTTTAAATGCTGCTAAGGCTTCGGCATTCGGACAGTCGATGATTTGGTTCTTCTTGGTGAGGAACATGTTCCAAATCTTTTGGGCAGACTCTCCGGACTGTTGGATTATATGACTTAAATCGTCTACATCCGGAGGTCGGACATAAGTCCCTTGAAAATTAGCCCGAAAAGCGTCGTCGAGCTCCTCCCAACTTCCAATTGAGTTTTCGGGGAGGCTTTTCAGCCAGTGCCGAGCTGGCCCTTTAACCTTGAGGGGCAAGTATTTAATGGCATGGAGATCGTCTCCGCGAGCCATATGAATATGGAGGATAAAGTCCTCGATCCAGACTCCAGGGTCTGTGGTCCCGTCGTATGCCTCTATGTTCACTGGTTTGAATCCTTCTGGGAATTCGTGATCCAGCACCTCATCGGTGAAACATAGGGGGTGTGCGGAACCCCTGTATTGGGATATGCCATGGTGTTCGGACGGTTGTAGTATTCGGTTTTGATTTTGTGTTGGAGCGCGCTTCCTAGATCCATAGATGGATCTGGTCGCGCCGGATTTTTGGCGCAAGTTCTCACGTAGATCGTGTGTTAACTTATGTGCGACTTTGTTAGCCGCTCTATCGCGGTCACAAGGTGGTGGATCCGGTCGGTTGGCCGTATCATTTTTCGGCTGTGTGGGCTCCAAGGCCTCATCGTCGAATTCATGTAATAACTTGCGCTTCGGATAGCTATTTGTGTGGTAACTTCCACCATACTTTGTTTCGTTGTCGAGCACTTTGTTCCACCTGCTGTTGAGCGTATCTTGTGCGACCTTAAGCCTTTGCTTCTACTTCTTCAGGCTCCTTGCTGTGGCAATAAGCCTTCTGCGGAGGTTCTCCTACTCCAAGTGCGTTTCCGGGAAGATGTGTGCATCTTTGTCCGGACTGTTTTCCTCCCCATACGGGGTTTGATGAGGTTTATCCTTGGCATCGCCGTGTTCGGACGCCGGATCCGCACTATGTTCGCCGTTTGCATCTTTATCGTGCTCTGCCACCGGGGTGGTGCAGTCGTCGTTTCTTCTAGAGTCGACTGGACTGTTATTTCCTCTTTCGCTGTTATCGCTGTTTTTCCTATGGCGGGACTTAGAGCGGCGCCACTGACATCGGCGCTTGGGTTGCTTGGAGGGGGCATCCTCCGCCGTCTCTTCGACATTGTCCTCTTTGGGTGTATCCACCATGTATATGCCATGTGATGAAGTGGTTGTCCGGCGCCCTGTGGGCGCTGGTTCCTGTTCGTCTCTTGCATCTTCGTTCATGTCGTCGATGTCTTCGGAGTCGAAGTTAAGCATGTCGGTTAAGTCGTCGACAGTGCCTACCAAGTGGGTGGTGGGTGGGCAGCGAATTTCTTCATCGTCCGCATCCCATTCTAGCCGAACATAGTTCGGCTAAGGTTCTCCTGATAGGGAGAGAGACCTTAATGCATTTAGCAGATCGCCGAAAGGCGAGTGCTGAAAGATATCCGCGGAGGTGAACTCCATGATCGGCACCCAGTCGGGTTCGACGGGCACGGATGTAAGCGGCTCGGAGTCCGTGGCCGGAGATGCATCATGTGGTTCAGCGACACGACTCTCGTAAGGGGTAAAGTCAGCATTCGGCTCTATCGCCGCTGAGAGCGCGGCCTCCGTGGCGGGGTCTATCCCTATGCTCTTGGATGGCACGATTTGCTCTGGATTGATGGCCGGAGTAGTTGCAAATGTGATCTCCCGAATATTGTCCGACGATAGATTTATGTCATGATCGTCGTGACTGTGCGGCGCACCTGCCACAGGCTCGAATCCATCGAAGATCAAGTCTCCGCGGATGACGACAGTGTAGTTCAAGTTTCCGAATCTAACCTGATGGCCAGGGGCATAGCTCTCGATCTGCTCCAGATGGCCAAGCGAATTGGCCCGCAGTGCGGAGTCGCTGAATACAAGGATCTGTCCGGGGGGAAAACCTCTCCCTGGACCGCATCGCTACCGATGATCAAAGGAGCCATCAAGCCTTATGGTGACGACACAGCGGAACTCTCAATGAAAGCACCAATGTCAGTGTCAAAACCGGCGGATCTCGGGTAGGGGGTCCCGAACTGTGCGTCCAAGGCGGATGGTAATAGGAGGCAGGGGACATGATGTTTACCCAGGTTCGGGCCCTCTTGATGGAGGTAATACCCTATGTCCTACTTGATTGTTCTTGATGATATGAGTATTACAAGAGTTGATCTACCACGAGATCATAGAGACCAAACCCTAGAAGCTAGCCTATGGTATGATTGTATGTTGTCCTATGGACTAAACCCTCCGGTTTATGGCTAGGGTTACACAAGGTCGGTTACAAGGGAGGAGATATACATATCCGTATTGCCTAGCTTGCCTTCCACGCCAAGTAGAGTCCCATCCGGACACGGGACGAAGTCTTCAATCTTGTATCTTCATAGTCCAACAGTCCGGCCAAAGGATATAGTCCGGCTGTCTGGAGACCCCCTAATCCAGGACTCCCTCAACGAGGCTGTGGAATAAAGCTGCAATCCGACGATAATAATTCTCAAGAAAAAATATTATGCATTAAAAGTAATTTGAAGAGATAGCACCGGGTAGTGGCATAATATATTTTATAGGTCAGATTCAACTGTAGATGCGATGTTCGTCAGACCGCAGACAAAAATCCTAAGACGCGAAGAAACGTCAAACATCAGTGCAAAGGTAGTCTGCAATATTCCTCAATCGGACCTAAAAAGCAAGCCTGCAAGACTGACACTGACACGTAACCGCATTAGTAGTACTCCTTTTGGTCTGTGCATGCCTTCAGGATAATATAATATAGGAATAGGAGTAGGAGACAAGTAGTAATCATGTGCGGAATTTAAAAGAGAGGAAATCGAATCTTCGGCGGCCGCTGCTCGTCCATGATTAATCCCGGCTCCTCATGGCGCTAGTTGCGCCTATGCGCCGATTCTGCCCTGACACACGGAGTAGTTCCTTCTCCGCATGCTGCCTCTATGCGCGAGCTTCTCACGATTTCCCGCAGTACATGAGGGCGGCAGGGTTTGGATCCGTATCACCCGACGCCGGACAATTCCATGGCCGATTAAAAACTCCATGATCTTGATATAGTACTGCAAACAAAATAATCCGACGCAACCACAATAATTTGCAGCACAAAGCATATTATGTGAAACAGATCTAACTGAAAAAATATCACCTGATCATCACATCGATCCGCGGCGATCGCCCAACAGGCTCTCAATGAAAGCACCAATGTCGGTTCAATATCCAATGTATCTCATAGTAGGGGTCCTAAGCTAGGCGTCTTGGAGCGATGGTAACATGGACACAGATTTTACCCAAGGTCGGGCCCTCTTGATGGAGGTAAAATCCTACATCCTGCTTTTGATTCTATTCATATGGGGTGTAGTACAGAGTACATGTATCTACCACGAGATTGTAGTAATGAATATGAGATTGTCTATTGACTAGCCTGGCCTCGGTTTATATATGCATCGTAGGCCTAGGGTTAGGAGGAGTTCTTGTCTTGGGCGCCAAGTCTTGTGGAGTCTTCCTTGTATGCGGCACGGGCTATCCGAACTGTCCCAATAGTGAACCGCCATGGGGGTCCTCGGCCTGATCCAGCTGGTCGGGAGGCGACGTGTTGAGTACCCCCTAGTCCAGGACACCGTCAGACCAAACTCCTCACGTGGATCAAATTCCTCAAAAGGATCAAAGTCCTCATATGAGCATCATCATGCTAACCCGTCTGTTTCGCAGGGAAGATCTAAGGATTATGGATATGTGCATTATTCTTCAAATCATTATGTTCATAAGTCCTCGAAGAATTTCTCTGCTTACTCTTATGCTTACCCTAACCCCTCTTATGTGAAACGAAGTGGATTGGCATCTATGCCACCTTTCTCTTATGGAGCTCGCAAAATGATGAACTCTTTTCCACCCCTTCAGATGTGGGTGGTGAAGAAAACGAACTAATCTCTTATGTAGGGTCAGGTCTCCAGACGAACTTAATCGTCTGAAGAATTTGATGGAGACCTAAATATGCTTGAAAGGACGCAAGATAATCATGAAGAAATGAATTTTCATTTCTCACGTCCTCATACTGCTTTATCTGTTCTATTGCTTGATGAAATTGATCTGATGAAATTGATACCATATTCTTCACTGATGAAGTATATGAGTTCGTAAGTTGCACTAACTCATCTACAGGATGATCAACCCAAAGCCACTGAGTGGGTCCTCGATAGTGGATGTACAAATCACATGACTGGTAACAAGAGATTATTGATGGACTCTGCTTTATCTCCATCACATCTAAAGCATATCACCTACGCTGACAAAGGCAAAAGCAAGGTATTGGGTCTAGGTAAGGTTGCAATCTCAAAGGATCGACACATGGACAAAGTCATGCTTGTCGAGTCCTTAGGGTTCAACCTCATGTCTGTCTCAATGCTTTGTGATCTTGATATGGTTGTTGTCTTTGGCAAGTATCGTTGTGTTGTGATCATGGAAGCTGACAATTCCAAAGTCTTCGAAGGCTTTAGGAGAGGAGATCTATATATTGTTGATTTCTCTACAGGACCACAACCTGCTACATGTCTACTTGCAAAAGTTTCAGAAGGCTGGCTGTGGCATCGACGACTTGGTCATGCTGGCATGAGGAATCTGCACACGCTCGCGAAGAAGAAGCATGTCATTGGCATTGAAAATGTCAAATTCCTCAAGGATCACTTATGCGGAGCCTGTGAAGCTGGGAAGATGACCAAGGCCAAGCATCCAGCGAAGACTATCATGACTACTACTCGACCATTTGAATTGCTTCACATGGATCTCTTTGGCCCTACTCACTATGCCACACTTACTAATGATGCATCTTTATATGGCTTTGTCATTGTTGATGATTATTCTCGATATACATGGGTGCATATCATCACTTACAAAACTGAAGTGCAGGAAGTCTTCAAATGATTTTCCTCGAGGGCTTCAACCTACTTTGGTGTGAAGATCAAGCACATCAGAAGTGATAATGGAACTGACTTCAAGAACACTGGTCTTGAAGACTATCTTGATGAACTTGGTATTACTCATGAGTTATCTGCTCCTTATACTCCTCACCAAAATGGCGTCGTGGAGCACAAGAATAGGACTCTTGTTGAGATGGCCCGCACTATGCTCGATGAGTACAAGACGCCTCCTCGCTTCTGGCCTGAGGCAATTGATACTGCATGCCACATCATCAACAGGGTATATGTTCACAAATTCTTCAAGAAGACTGCATATGAACTCCTCACTGACAAGAAACCCAATGTGAGTTATTTCAAAGTCTTCGGTGCTAAATGTTGGATTAGAGATCCTCATCACAATTCTAAATTTGCACCGAAAGCACATGAAGGTTTTATGCTTAGTTATGGTAAGGACTCGCACACCTACAGAGTCTTTAACACCTATCACCACAAGGTTGTTGAAACTGTAGATGTGCGGTTCGATGAGACTAATGGCTCGCAAAGAGAGCACCTACCTCCTATGACAGATCAAATACCTCCTAAGGAATCTATTATGTTGAAGGCTACTGAGGATGTCATTCCTACCGAAGAATCTGCTGAAGAAGTCATTCCAGAACATGAAGAACGTCATGCTGATGCACCTGAGGAAAATGGTGCTGAAGAAAATGCTGATCAAATTCCTCAATGACAACCCGCTCATCCTCGCATTGCAAATGAAGTGCAAATTGAGAAAATCATCAGCGACATCAACATTCCAGGTCCTCTCACACGCTCAAGAGCTTCACATTTATCTAATTTTTGTGGGCACTTTGCTTTCGTCTCTATCACAGAGCCCACTAAGGTAGATGAAGCATTTCTGGAGCCTGAGTGGATTCAATCTATGCAAGAGGAATTACATCAATTCGATCTCAACAACGTCTGGGAACTGTTCAAATGTCCAGATCCTCGCAAGCACAATATCATTGGCACAAAGTGGATCTACTGCAACAAGCAAGATGAAAATGGCCTTGTGGTGAGGAATAAGGCACGGCTTGTAGCTCAAGGCTACACACAGGTGGAAGGAATTGAGTTCGATGAAACTTTTGCACCTGTTGCTAGACTTGAAGCTATTCGCATATTACTTGCTTATGCTAACCATCATCATATCATCTTATATCGAATGGATGTGAAAAGTGCATTCCTCAATGGTAAGCTTGAGGAAGAAGTATATATTGCTCAGCCCCCAGGTTTTGAAGATCCAAAGCATCCTGACAAAGTCTTCAGACTCAATAAGGCCCTCTATGGTCTCAAGCAGGCCCCTTGGGCGTGGTATGATACTTTGAAGGAATTCCTCATGAAGAAAGTCTTCAAACCCGGTTCACTTGACCCAACTCTTTTCACTAAATCTTATGATGGTGAATTGTCTGTGTGCCAAATTTATGTTGATGATATCATTTTCAGCTGTACTGACCAATGTTACAGTGATGAATTTGCCTATATGCTGAGTGAAGAATATCAAATGTCTATGATGGGAGAATTGAAATTCTTCTTAGGTCTTCAGATTCGTCAACAACGCAATGGCATATTCATATCTCAAGAGAAATACCTCAAGGATGTACTGAGGAAATTCGGCATGCAAGATTGCAAAGGAGTCAAAATCCCTATGCCCACAAATGGCCATCTATGCACTGATGAAAATGGTACTGACTTCGATCAAAAGTTATACCGCTCCATGATTGGTTCTTTATTGTACTTATGTGCATCTAGGCCAGATATTATGCTTAGTGTTTGCATGTGTGCCTGATTTCAAGATACACCGAAGGAATCACACCATAAGGTTGTGAAGCATATTCTTCGATATCTAGCTCACACACCAACACTTGGATTATGGTACCCCAAGGGCTCGGCTTTTGATCTCATTGGATATTCAGACTCTGGCTATGCTGGTGCTCGTGTGGACCGCAAGTCAACATCTGGCACATGCCATTCGAATGATCCTTGGTCTGTTGGTCCTCGAAGAAACAGAACTATGTATCACTGTCTACTGGTGAACCTGCGTACATTGATGTTGGTTCTTGCTATGCTCAACTACTATGGATGAAGCAAACTCTCAAGGACTACGGCGTCAGCGTGAAGAATGTGCCACACTACTGTGACAATGAGAGTGCCACCAAGATTGCTCATAACCCAGTTCAGCACTCGAAGACAAAGCACATTCAGATTCGTCATCATTTTCTTCGTGATCATGTGTTGAAGGGCGACATCTCTATTGAGCATGTGAAGACCGAAGAACAGCTAGCCGATATCTTCACTAAGCCCTTGGATGAGAAGAGATTTAGCAAGTTGCGGTGTGAGCTACATATCCTAGAATTTTCGAATGTTCTTTGAAAAGGACACTCATCCTAACACTTATGCAAAATTGATGACTTAGATGTGCAACACATGAAGAAACGTTTTTCTTCAATCAATGAAGAATAACACTCTAAGTGTGAAGAAATTAACGAAGAATTTGATTCTCAGAACCCTACGACAATTGTACGCGGTGTCTGAAATCATCATTCTTATACGGCGGGTCACGCCACCACCAAAAGTTGAAAATCTTCAATTTAAGTTTTTCCTTAGTTGTTCAATTTCTTCAACTTTGCATTGTATTCTCTATTTCCGTCGTTTTTCTTCATTGGCTATATATATACACACCTCCCACTCTTCCCACCTCTCGGCCCCCATCCCCGGCCCCCATCCCCACGACGCAGCGCCTCGTCCCCGCGCGGTCGGCGCCCCACATCCCCTCCTCCCCAAATGGCGACACGACCTCCTCCCCAACACCGGCGCGGCCTCCTCCCCTCCTCCCCAATGGCGGCGGGCCTCCTCCCCTCCTTCCCAATGGAGGCGCGACCCACTTCCTTCCTTCCCAACGATGGCTCAGCCCGGAACCACCGCTTGCTTTCGCCGGTCTTCCCTGGATCCCGAGCACCATCGCCGGTCCCTGGATCCCACAAGAGCAGTCGCCTCCTCCCTCCCCCTGAATCCACTGTAGTGGTGGGCTCTCTCCCCCTAAATCCATCGCGCGGCAACCCCCTCCCTGTGGATCCACCTCGGTGGTGGCCTGCCTCCCCTGATTTCACCATGGCGGCGGCCTCCTCCGCGGGCCGTCAACCTCACGCGCACCGCTGCCCAAATCCCCGCTCGCTGTTGTCCCGGCTGCAGCGGTGCCCTCCTCCCCATGGGCCCATCCACCCCCCTCGACCACCGATGCGGATCTGACGCCTGTGTGCTCCCTGGATCCAGCGTCGTCCGAGGGTGCGCATGAGGGCAGGTCGCGGCAGCACCCTGGGAAGTTCACAGGCAACGCCTTGGCAGGTCATGAGCACTCCCTCTGTCGTTACATGTGCATCGACAAAATCCCCTGCCTGGTTCATCATCCTTGCTGGAGCTGTTCTCTCCGACCTCCTGAACAACGTCGGTCGTCCTGCTCTCAAATCAAGGACCGCACGAATCTCCTTTCCATCCCCTCTCTATTCCGTTGTTTCTGAAATTTGGTCTCAATTGAAAAAAAATGTATTTGGCAGCTACGACATTGCCGTGAACAGATAGAATTAGTTTTAAGTCGTCACAAACTGTAATTTTGCAGTCCAATGTGACTCCAGGTTGAAGTTTGATGCTTTTTATGTGATTGTTGTACATTATATCCTACTACAAAATGCATAACAATCCCTATCCGATTGTACAAGATTGTGCAGTCCAAGGTTACTCTCGAGGTTGAAGATTGTAGTAATTCAAAAACCTTTGTATAGTTTTGTGTTGGGTAATTCTAGCAAAGAGGAATGGAGCCTCCAAAAAAAGAGCAAGTGCAGATAAAAAATGGATACGTGCCTAAGGTGCTCGTGGTTATGCCAACAATGGAAATAAATTATTTTACTGTTTCCTTTTATCTCAAACTAATTAACTTCTGTAATTTCTATAAACATGCCTTGCAAAACTATTGCATTAGATGGTATGACGTCGAAAGGGAATTTAAGGAAACCTGTGTGGTGCCATGTTAATTAGCAAGGAAAACACCACTAGAAAAAAGAATCTCATGAACATTCAGGTTTCTAATTTTTTTTTAAAAAAAATATGAAGTTGTTTAATGTTTATATAAAACTCAGATTTTCCCCAATGCTAAAAATTAAAACCAAGCAGTACAATTTCGAAAAATTGAGTAGTTCATGGTATATAAAAACCTTAGGTTTTCATGTTACTAGAGAAATAAAATCCAAGAAGTTCAATTGGAAAAAGCGGAGCAGTTTGATATTATATTTGAAAAAACAGATTTTTTCTAGTTCCTAAAGAATAAAACCAATAAGTTCAATTTCAAATAACGAAGAAGTTTAATGTTTCTAAAAAACCTCCAATTTTCACATTTCTAAAAACACGATGAAGTTCAAATAAAATAGGTAGAGCGGTTCAATATCTATAAAAAAAACTCAGATATTTTCGCGTAACCGAGAGAAGTTCGGATTAATAACTGTCAGAAGTTCACGTACTACATGATGTGCATTGTATGAAAAAAAGAATGAAAAAGCAAAGGCTAACGCCTCGAGAAAGTTCAAAAATTCTTGTGAGTGACGTCGAACAAAAATACGTGACAGAAGTTCAAGGTGAAAACAGTGGAAAGTTCAACTACTACACGAAATGCGTTTCAGATAAAAAATATAAGAAAAAGGAAACAAAAAGCTTAAGAAAGGGTGTTCAAGAAGTTCATGTGCTCCTCCTAGCATAGTTCAAAATTCATGTGCGAGACGTCCGTCGTTCATTAAAATGTAAAAAAGAGGAAAAAAACAACGTTGTTTTCCCATTTTAAAAAGTGCTCGCAAATGGCTATGAATTTGTAACACCTATCTACATGGAAAAACATGCTGCTATTCATAAGCTTTACACTAGGTATATTATGTGCTACATCTCGATGAACAGTTTAAAATTTTCATATATATCATTTAAAACACATTTTTATGTATTCAAAAAAATCTTATCTGTTGAAAGAAATTCATAGTGAAAACAACAAGAAGTTCAAGTACTGCAAGGAATGCATTTCACGTGAGAACTAAAAGTATAGAAAAATAAAAGCTTAAAGGTTTGTTGAAAGAAGTTCAAGTGGTTTGTCCGAGGAAGTTCAAAAATTCTTGCGAGAGAGGTTCACCTTGTATTTTCATGTTCGATTTTTTCCGTATAAAAATCGAATACAATTCTTTACTCAAAATATAAAAGGTGAAGTTTAAATTGAAATAACATAGAAGTTCGGAGTTTATTAAAACCTAGGATTTACCTTTTCAAAAAATAAAAAGCACAACACCATTTTTTACACTTTTGAAAACAATCTCATAAACGTAAAAATGGTTGCTAGAAGTTCAAGTGCTCGGCGAGGGAAAGTTCAAAAATTCTTGTGAGAGAGGTTCACCGTGTATTTAGTTGTCCAAAATACATAAAAAATATGTTGTTTTTTGTGTTTTAAAATAATTCTCTCAAACCAGAGAGAATTTCAAAGTGATGACAACCTGGAAGTTCACGCACTACATGTGTGTATTTCATATAGGAAAAATACAAATAAAGTGAAATAGAGTGAAGTTCAAACTGACACGCCCCAGAAGTTCAACTGTTGCACGCAGTGCAAAAAACAAAACGTCAAAAAATAGCACGTCAAAAATAGAGTGAAGTTCAAACAGACATGCCCGAGAAGTTCAACTACTTCACGCAGTGCATTTCCATTCATGATGAAGGCAGAAATCATTATCTCGTCGTTTTCTAATTTACTTCAAAATGGCCCGAATATCATTTGTGTAAGCTCAAGTCCTCGGTCGGAGAAAGTTAAAAAACATATTGTGAGAGAGATTTGTACTAAAAGAATATCATTTGTGTAACACTAACAAATGGATTAGAAAATTACAAAGGAAAATACATCACAGAAGTTCAACGTGAAAACATCAGGAAGTTCAACTACTATGCTGAATGAATTTCACAAGAAAAACTTTTAAAACCGTCGCGATTATGAAAAAATGATCAACACGGGAAAGTTGCGTGTCTACAGCAGCTTTCCATCGGTATATCACTTGCTCAATGCCGGTGAGTGGATGGAGAGCTACGAGCAGTGGATGGAGAGCTATGAGAAAAAAACACGTGAAAACAGAGTGAAGTTCAAGTAGACATGCCAAGAAGTTCAAGTCTTCACGCGGTGCATTTTGGAAGAATCTGTTTCGCGATAAAGGCAGAACAAATGATCCTGCCGTTTTTGACATTACTTGAAAACGTCTTGGAATCAGATAAAACCATCAATACGAAAAAGTTTCGAATTTTCCGTAGCTTTTCAATGGTATGTTATTTGCCCCATTCCGATAAAGATTGTGGAACTTATAGCGAAAATACGTTTTTAGCCATTTTCAAAATTGACTTAAAACAGTAAGGAATTGGGAGAAACAATATATACCAAAAAGTTTCGCATTTCCCCAAGCTTTCCAATGCCGTATCATTTGTTGCATTCGGACATACAGTTAAAAAACTAGCTCAAAAATACGAATTCGGTGGGACTTGTACTGTTTTCTACATTAATTTTAAATCATTCAAAATTAGAAAAACTTTCAACATGAGAAAGTAGTGCATTTTCATAAGCTTTTCAACGCCATATCACTTGCCTCAATTGGATTAGCCATTTAGAAATGACATCAAAAATACGAACTCGGCTGTTCGGTTTACGAAATTTTACAATTTTCCAAATTACCCTTTAACCATAGCGAATTAGAAAAAACTTTCAACAGGTGGAAGGAGTGGTTATTCAGCAGTTTTCCAACGCCATATTATTTGCCTCATTCCGATAAATGGTTTAGAAATGCGGTCGAAAATACGATTCACGTTTTTTGTATGAAGAAAAACGGTTTTCAAAATTGCTCTTAAACCGCTTACATTTTGCCAAAATTTTAAATTGGGTCATGATACTGATGTCCATAGCTTTCCAACGGTATATAGCAAGCCCCATTTGGGCAAAGTTTGTGGAAGTTCAACCTAGCACAAGGGGAAGTTCAGGTCGAACAACTCACGCAGTAAAATTGCAAAAAACGCGAGTTCATCATGACCCGAGTGCAAAATCCGCCTATGAGCCAGATTCCTATTTAAAACGGGTATTTAGTTGCTAAAAATCATTTGCATATTACACTAACATCATATAGAACACGACTAACAAGAATAATTCGCGGGGAAGCCACGGTTGCGAAGATAGCCCGAAGGTCGAGTTTGTACAGAGGGAAGTTCAAACGCGTTACTCAGGCAGTTCAGGTTGTGATCAGAATAGTGTTTATGTGTGTGTGTGTGTCTATATATATATATGTGTGTGTGTGTGTGTGTGTGAGTTTATGTCCTCTACAACGTTCACTTATTGCTATTTCTTCAAGTTGCTTGTTCTGCTAAGTGAATGTGCTCGGACCCTTTCCCCCTCTATGCTTAACTCAACCTAGTCTATTCACAAATTCTTCATGTGTTTTCTATTTGAAACTCGTTCAAAATCTTCACTGTGTCCTTGTCAGCTGAAGAAATTGTGAACGGAACTTTAAACTTATCTTATCTGAATTTTCGGCCTTTGCCGCTCAAACCGTTACACCTTCCATGATAATACTTATCCTTTTCACCCATGATCGCACACGGTCATCACCTCTCAGTACGTGGGTGACACATGTCACACGAATGAGAAGGGTCAGGGGCACGTTCGTCCAATTTCCTCGGGCGAGCAGTTTTTCACTTCGGCTATAAATACCCATCTCCCTTCCTCACTTTGTTTTTACTCCGCTCGACCTAACTCCCTCGCTCAAGCTCTCAAACCCTAGCGCCGCCGCTACTACCATCGTTGCTGGTGAGGAAGAGCTTCACTGCCTCGACCTCATCGCCACCGTACTCACGCTGGACGCGGATTTCTTCACTCCGCCGCCGCCGTATTTGTCTTCCTCAGCCAAGTTAGGGCGTTGAAGATCTGAACCGACGAGCTTCAAATCTACACTTCCCAGTTCATCGTGTTCTTCGTCCATGGTAATTAAAAGTTACTTTTACTACCCTTGTTGATTCGGATGTTTTCTTCAAATCTGCAAAAGGTGTTTATTCTTCAAATCCTCACACACTGGACGCCTCACATATCATCTGTTCTTGATCTGTTTCTCTGAGCAACAATTTTCTTCAAGATTCCTCAATTGTGTGGATTTTCAAATCTGTGCAACTCTGGAACCTAACTCAAAGAACGCTTAGGGAAATTCCTCAAGATTCATCCGGTCAAATTCCTCAAACTTTTTCTTTTTGCAAAAACTTCTGAGAACGCATATGACCTCTCCAAATTCTTCACACCTATACTCTGTTCATGGGTACACATGTGTGCTGCTCAATCTCTAGGTTCTCATCAACTTAACTCATTTGCAGCGTTCCTCGAAGAAAAGTTGCATACCTCTTCAGAGAACTCAATCGTTCAAAACCCTCAGCTGAAGAAAATGGCAGATGGCAAGAAACCTCAGAAGTGAGGAAAGAAGCTAGAAGTCAACACA
Source organism: Triticum dicoccoides (assembly GCF_002162155.2). NCBI lineage: Eukaryota > Viridiplantae > Streptophyta > Magnoliopsida > Poales > Poaceae > Triticum > Triticum dicoccoides. Next base: position 413,952,949 of record NC_041388.1, on the reverse strand, counting down.
GCTTTTGAGATACCTGATGACATTTACAAGGATTATTGCACTCCTGATGAGGCCACTCATGGAAAGGAAACTAAGAATGAGTGCAAAGTGCGCATACAAAGGATAGAGAGGAGATGGGCACGGGAATGGAGAGAGTACAGGTATGTCACTCCAAAATATATGAAGAAATTCTCTCTTCACCCTCCTTGCCCAAGACCTCCATTGGCACCTGGCCAAGAAGCTGATCCCACCAGCCTCAAGCGTGGTGAGGACTATCCTGATGAATGGGCCAAGCGCCAGCCCAAGCTAGCCAAAATAGCTAAGGAAGCAGTGAGGAAGTTTACTGAAGACTTTGCTGCTGCTGCTGCCACTTCTAAGGCCTCTGCAAGCAAGCCAAAGAAGGCCATGGCAAAGAAGCCTGCTCATAAGCCAAGTTCCTCTGCAATGCCCTCACGGCTAGATTCTTCAAAGCCCTCACGGCCATTTCCTCAAGCCGCACCAGCTCCTTCAAAGTCCCCAGCTCCTCTTTTGAAGTCCTCAGCACCTGCGCATCTTGCCTCATGCCAAAGGACAACAGGCATCTCTATTGCTTCAGGAGCCTCTGCAAGTTCATCAGCTCCTCTGCATTCTTCAACTGTCCCCCCCCCTGCTGAAGACCAAGGCCACTGCTGGACGAGGCTCTCGACCAAGTCCTCACAAGAAGCAGGTCGCCTTTCAAGTGCCGCCTGATGAAGACGAAGCTGATGATGAAGAACTTGTTGAAATCATCAGGGAAATGCAACTCAGGACCGCTAGAGCCAAAGGCACAAATGTGCCTCTGCTTTTGGATCCAGAATTGATCCTTGACTACATTGATCTCTGGCACAAGGACCCCAACACTCCTATGCATGACTTCAAGTTGACTCCTGGCCAAATTCATATGTTGACTGCCTTCATTCAGGAAGAAAAATGGAAATTTGAAAAGGCCAGGCAGTTGAAGAAAGCACAGTACAAAAAGGAGCGCTTCCTGAAAAAAAACGTTGTCTCTATGACAACTGAAGAACTTGTCACTATTCAATCTGAGATCAAGAAACTCAGTGATGAATTCGACCTATACCGCGCTGATTGGCAAGGAGCCAAGGTCCGTTTTGTGAAACTAGCTGATAAATTCCAGAACCGCTGATGATACTTAGGCTGCTGAAGAAAATGCTAGCACCACTGATGATACTCAGGCTGATGACTGCATTCCAGCCGCTGAAGAAATTGCCAGGGCAACCACTAGTGTTGTGCCTGAAGAAAATGAAGAAGTTAGGGCAACTACATCAGTTGTGCCTGAAGATCTTGAACCAAATTCCTCTGCTCCTCCTACGCCTACACCAACTCCGATCCTTCCATCTGCATCAGATGTGAAGAAGACCAAGGCTGCAGAGCATGCAGCTGTGAAGAAAAGGAAGGCATCAACTGAAGGAAATATGCCCTGGAGGCAATAATAAAGTTATTATTTATTTCCTCATATCATGATAAATGTTTATTATTCATGCTAGCATTGTATTAACCAGAAACTTGGTACATGTGTGAATACATAGACAAACAGAGTGTCACTAGTATGCCTCTACTTGACTAGCTCATTAATCAAAGATGGTTAAGTTTCCTAACCATAGACATGAGTTGTCATTTGATTAACGGGATCACATCATTAGGAGAATGATGTGATTGACTTGACCCATTTCGTTAGCTTAGCACTTGATCGTTTTAGTTTACTGTTATTGCTTTCTTCATGACTTATACATGTTCCTATAACTATGAGATTATGCAACTTCCAATTACCGGAGGAACACTTTGTGTGCTACCAAACGTCACAACGTAACTGGGTGATTATAAAGGTGCTCTACAGGTGTCTCCAATGGTACTTGTTGAGTTGACATAGATCAAGATTAGGATTTGTCACTCCGATTATCGAAGAGGTATCTCTGGGCCCACTTGGTAATGCACATCTGTTGGAAATATGCCCTAGAGGCAATAATAAAAGTATTATTATATTTCATTGTTCATGATAATTGTCTTTTATTCATGCTATAAATGTATTATCTGCAAATCGTAATACACGTGTGAATACATAGACCTCAATATGTCCCTAGTGAGCCTCTAGTTGACTAGCTCGTTGTGATCAACAGATAGTCATGATTTCCTGGCTATGGACATTGGATGTCGTTGATAACGGGATCACATCATTAGGAGAATGATGTGATGGACAAGACCCAATCCTAAGCATAGCACAAAGGTCGTTTAGTTCGTTTGCTAGAGCTTTGCCAATGTCAAGTATCTCTTCCTTAGACCATGAGATCGTGTAACTCCCGAATACCGTAGGAGTGCCTTGGGTGTATCAAACGTCACAACGTAACTGGGTGACTATAAAGGTGCATTACAGGTATCTCCGAAAGTAGCTGTTGGGTTGACACGGATCGAGACTGGGATTTGTCACTCCGTATGACGGAGAGGTATCTCTGGGCCCACTCGGTAATGCATCATCATAATGAGCTCAAGGTGACCAAAGTGTTGGCCACGAGATCATGCATTACGGTACGAGTAAAGTGACTTGCCGGTAATGAGACTGAACAAGGTATTGGGATACCGACGATCGAGTCTCGGGCAAGTAACGTACCGATTGACAAAGGGAATTGTATACAGGGTTTGATCGAATCCTCGACATCGTGGTTCATCCGATGACAACATCGAGAAGCATGTGGGAGCCAACATGGGTATCCAGATCCCGCTGTTGGTTATTGACCGGAGAACGTCTCGGTCATGTCTACATGTCTCCCGAACCCGTAGGGTCTACACACTTAAGGTTCGATGACGCTAGGGTTATAAAGGAAGTTTGTATGTGGTTACCGAATGTTGTTCGGAGTCCCGGATGAGATCCCGGACGTCACGAGGAGTTCCGGAATGGTCCGGAGGTAAAGATTTATATATGGGAAGTCCTATTTTGGCCACCAGAAAATGTTCGGGATTTTTCGGTATTGTACCGGGAAGGTTCTAGAAGGTTCCGGAGTGGGGCCCACCTGCATGGGGGACCCACATGAACGTGAGTAGTGGGGGAAAGGCCCCACACCCCTGGTCAAGGCGCACCAAGATCCCCCCTTAGAAGGAATAAGATCATATCCCGAAGGGATAAGATCAAGATCCCTAAAAAGGGGGATAACAATCGGTGGGGAAGGAAATGATGGGATTTCTTTCCTCCCACCTTGGCCAACGCCCCAATGGACTTGGAGGGCAAGAAACCAGCCCCCCCACCCCTATATATAGTGGGGAGGCGCATGGGAGATTAACACAAGCCAAGGCGCAGCCCCTCCCCTCCCCAACACCTCTCCTCCTCCGTATATGCTTGGCGAAGCCCTGTCGGAGTACTACTGCACCAACTACACCACGCCGTCGTGCTGACGTTGGAGCAATCTTCCTCAACCTCTCCTTCCCCCTTGCTGTATCAAGAAGGAGGAGACGTCTCCCGTCCCGTACGTGTGTTGAACGCGGAGGTGCTGTCCGTTCAGCACTTGGACATCGGTGATCCGAATCACGTTCGAGTACGACTCCATCATCACCATCCCCTTGGCTAGCTTCCGCTCGTGATCTACAAGTGGTATGTAGATGCAAACTCTCTCCCTTGACTCGTTGCTTAGATGAACTCATAGATGGATCTTGGTGAAACCGTAGGAAAAATTTTAATTTTCTGCAACGTTCCCCAACAGTGGTATCAGAGCTAGGTCTATGCGTAGTTCTCTTTGCACGAGTAGAACACAATTTTGTTGTGGGTGTGGATTTTGTCATCTTACTTGCCTCTACTAGTCTTTTCTTGCTTCGGCGGTATTGTGGGATGAAGTGGCCCGGACCAACCTTACACGTACGCTTACGTGAGACCGGTTCCACCGACTGACATGCACTAGTTGCATAAGGTGGCTGGCGGGTGTCTGTCTCTCCCACTTTAGTTGAAGCGGATTCGATGAAAAGGGCCCTTATGAAGGGTAAATAGAAGTTGACAAAATCACGTTGTGGTTATTCGTAGGTAAGAAAACGTTCTTGCTAGAACCCAATTGCAGCCACATAAAAGATGCAACAACAATTAGAGGACGTCTAACTTGTTTTTGCAGCGATTGATCATGTGATGTGATATGGCCAGAAGTTGTGATGAATGATGAATTGTGATGTATGAGATCATGTTCTTTGTAATAGGATTCACGACTTGCATGTCGATGAGTATGACAACCGGCAGGAGCCATAGGAGTTGTCTTTATTTTTTGTATGACCTGCGTGTCATTGAAGAACGCCATGTAACTCACTTTACTTTATTGCTAAACGCGTTAGCCATAGAAGTAGAGGTAGTCTTTGGCGTGACAACTTCATGAAGAAACGATGATGGAGATCATGATGATGGAGATCATGGTGTCAAGCCGGTGACAAGATGATCATGGAGCCCCGAAGATGAAGATCAATGGAGCTATATGATATTGGCCATATCATGTCACAACTATATAATTGCATGTGATGTTTATTATGTTTATGCATCTTGTTTACTTAGGACGACGGTAGTAAATAAGATGATCCTTTACAAAAATTTCAAGAAGTGTTCTCCCCTAACTGTGCACCGTTGCTACAGTTCGTCGCTTCTAAGCACCACGTGATGATCGGGTGTGATGGATTCTTACGTTCACATACAACGGGTGTAAGACAGTTTTACACAGCGAAAACACTTAGGGTTAACTTGACGAGCCTAGCATGTGCAGACATGGCCTCGGAACACGGAGACCGAAAGGTCGAACACGAGTCGTATGGAAGATACGATCAACATGAGAATGTTCACCGACGATGACTAGTCCATCTCACGTGATGATCGGACACGGCCTAGTCGACTCGGATCGTGTAACACTTAGATGACTAAAGGGATGTCTAATCTGAGTGGGAGTTCATAATTTGATTAGAACTTAATTATCATGAACTTAGTCTAAAACCTTTGCAAATATGTCTTGTAGATCAAATGGCCAACGCTCATGTCAACATGAACTTCAACGCGTTCCTAGAGAAAACCAAGCTGAAAGATGATGGCAGCAACTATACGGACTGGGTCCGGAACCTGAGGATCATCCTCATAGCTGCCAGGAAACAATATGTCCTAGAAGGACCGCTAGGTGACGCTCCCGTCCCAGAGAACCAAGACATTATGAATGCTTGGCAAACTCACGCTGATGATTACTCCCTCGTTCAGTGCGGCATGCTTTACAGCTTAGAACCGGGGCTCCAAAAGCGTTTTGAGCATCACGGAGCATATGAGATGTTCGAAGAGCTGAAACTAGTTTTCCAAGCTCATGCCCGGGTCGAGAGATATGATGTCTCCGACAAGTTCTACAGTTGTAAGATGGAGGAAAACAGTTCTGTCAGTGAGCACATCCTGAAGATGTCTGGGTTGCATAACCGTATGACCCAGCTGAACATTAACCTCCCAGATGAGGCGGTCATTGACAGAATCCTCCAGTCGCTCCCACCAAGCTACAAGAGCTTTGTGATGAACTACAACATGCAGGGGATGGAAAAGACCATTCCTGAAGTGTTCTCGATGCTGAAGTCAGCAGAGGCTGAAATCAAGAAAGAACATCAAGTGTTGATGGTCAATAAGACCACTAAGTTCAAGAAGGGCAAGGGTAAGAAGAACTTCAAGAAGGACGGCAAGGAGGTTGCCGCGCCTAGTAAGCCAGTTACCAGGAAGAAGTCAAAGAATGGACCTAAGCCTGAGACTGAGTGCTTTTATTGCAAGGGGAAGGGTCACTGGAAGCGGAACTGCCCCAAATACTTAGCAGATAAGAAGGCCGGCAAAACCAAAGGTATATTTGATATACATGTAATTGATGTGTACCTTACCAGTACTCGTAGTAACTCCTGGGTATTTGATACCGGTGCCGTTGCTCATATTTGTAACTCACAGCAGGAGCTGCGGAATAAACGGAGACTGGCGAAGGACGAGGTGACGATGCGCGTCGGGAATGGTTCCAGAGTCGATGTGATCGCCGTCGGCACGCTGCCTCTACATTTACCTACGGGATTAGTTTTGAACCTTAATAATTGTTATTTAGTGCCAAGTTTGAGCATGAACATTGTATCTGGATCTCGTTTAATACGAGATGGCTACTCATTTAAGTCTGAGAATAATGGTTGTTCGATTTATATGAGAGATATGTTTTATGGTCATGCCCCGATGGTGAATGGTTTATTCTTAATGAATTTCGAGCATAATATTACACATGTTCATAGTGTAGATGCCAAAAGATGTAAAGTTGATAACGATAGTCCCACATACTTGTGGCACTGCCGCCTTGGTCACATTGGTGTCAAGCGCATGAAGAAGCTCCATGCCGATGGACTTTTAGAGTCTCTTGATTATGAATCGTTTGACACGTGCGAACCATGCCTCATGGGCAAGATGACCAAGACTCCGTTCTCGGGAACAATGGAGCGAGCAACCAACTTATTGGAAATCATACATACCGATGTGTGCGGTCCAATGAGCGTTGAGGCTCGCGGAGGATATCGTTATGTTCTCACTCTCACTGATGACTTAAGTAGATATGGGTATGTCTACTTAATGAAACACAAGTTTGAGACCTCTGAAAAGTTCAAGGAATTTCAGAATGAGGTGGAGAATCAACGTGACCGAAAGATAAAGTGCCTACGATCAGATCGTGGAGGAGAATATTTAAGTCACGAATTTGGCACACACTTAAGGAAATGTGGAATCGTTTCACAACTCACGCCGCCTGGAACACCTCAGCGAAACGGTGTGTCCGAACGTCGTAATCGCACTCTATTGGATATGGTGCGGTCTATGATGTCTCTTACTGATTTACCGCTATCATTTTGGGGATACGCTCTAGAGACAGCTACATTCACTTTAAATAGGGCACCGTCAAAATCCGTTGAGACGACACCGTATGAATTATGGTTTGGGAAGAAACCTAAGCTGTCGTTTCTAAAAGTTTGGGGATGCGATGCTTATGTCAAGAAACTTCAACCTGAAAAGCTCGAACCCAAGTCGGAAAAATGCGTCTTCATAGGATACCCTAAGGAAACTGTCGGGTATACCTTCTACTTAAGATCCGAGGGCAAAAATCTTTGTTGCCAAGAACGGATGCTTTCTGGAAAAAGAGTTTCTCTCGAAAGAAGTAAGTGGGAGGAAAGTAGAACTTGATGAAGTACTACCTCTCGAACGGGAAAGTGGTGCAGCTCAGGAAAATGTTCCTGTGATGCCCACACCAACTGAAGAGGAAACCAATGATGATGATCAAGGTACTTCGGATCAAGTTGCTACTGAACTTCGTAGGTCCACAAGGACACGTTCCGCACCAGAGTGGTACGACAACCCCATCCTGGAAATCATGTTGTTAGACAACGGTGAACCTTCGAACTATGAAGAAGCGATGGCGGGCCCAGATTCCAACAAATGGCTTGAAGCCATGAAATCCGAGATAGAATCCATGTATGAAAACAAAGTATGGACTTTGACAGACTTGCCCGATGATCGGCGAGCGATAGAAAACAAATGGATCTTTAAGAAGAAGACAGACACGGATGGTAATGTCACCATCTATAAAGCTCGACTTGTCGCTAAGGGTTATCGACAGGTTCAAGGGATTGACTACGACGAGACATTCTCTCCCGTAGCGAAGCTAAAGTCCGTCTGAATCATGTTAGCAATTGCCGCATACTATGATTATGAGATATGGCAGATGGACGTCAAAATAGCATTCCTTAACGGGCATCTTAAGGAAGAACTGTATATGATGCAGCCGGAAGGTTTTGTCGATCCTAAGAACGCTAACAAAGTATGCAAGCTCCAGCGATCCATTTATGGGCTGGTGCAAGCATCTCGGAGTTGGAATATTCGCTTTGATGAGATGATCAAAGCGTTTGGGTTTATGCAGACTTATGGAGAAGCCTGCGTTTACAAGAAAGTGAGTGGGAGCTCTGTAGCATTTCTCATATTATATGTGGATGACATACTCTTGATGGGAAATAATATAGAATTTCTGTACAGCATTAAGGCCTACTTGAATAAGTGTTTTTCAATGAAGGACCTTGGAGAAGCTGCTTACATATTAGGCATCAAGATCTATAGAGATAGATCGAGACGCCTCATAGGTCTTTCACAAAGCACATACCTTGATAAGATTTTGAAGAGGTTCAAAATGGATCAGTCCAAGAAGGGGTTCTTGCCTATGTTACAAGGTGTGAGATTGAGCTCGGCTCAGTCACCGACCACGGCAAAGATAAAGAAGAGATGAGTGTCATCCCCTATGCTTCAGCCATAGGATCTATTATGTATGCCATGCTATGTACCAGACCTGATGTAAACCTTGCCGTGAGTTTGGTAGCTAGATACCAAAGTAATCCCAGCAAGGAACACTGGACAGCAGTCAAGAATATCCTGAAGTACCTGAAAAGGACAAAGGACATGTTTCTCGTTTATGGAGGAGACGAAGAGCTTGTCGTAAAGGGTTACGTCGACGCTAGCTTCGACTCAGATCCGGATGACTCTAAGTCACAAACCGGATACGTGTATATGTTGAATGGTGGAGCAGTAAGCTGGTGCAGCTGCAAGCAGAGCGTCGTGGCGGGATCTACGTGTGAAGCGGAGTACATGGCAGCCTCGGAGGCAGCGCATGAAGCGATTTGGGTGAAGGAGTTCATCACCGACCTAGGAGTCATACCCATTGCGTCGGGGCCAATCAAACTCTTCTGTGACAACACTGGAGCTATTGCCCTTGCCAAGGAGCCCAGGTTTCACAAGAAGACCAGGCACATCAAGCGTCGTTTCAACTCCATCCGTGAAAATGTTCAAGATGGAGACATAGAAATTTGCAAAGTACATACGGATCTGAATGTCGCAGATCCGTTGACTAAACCTCTCTCGCGAGCTAAACATGATCAACACCAGAACTCTATGGGTGTTCGATTCATCACAATGTAACTAGATTGGTGACTCTAGTGCAAGTGGGAGACTGTTGGAAATATGCCCTAGAGGCAATAATAAAAGTATTATTATATTTCATTGTTCATGATAATTGTCTTTTATTCATGCTATAACTGTATTATCCGGAAATCGTAATACACGTGTGAATACATAGACCTCAATATGTCCCTAGTGAGCCTCTAGTTGACTAGCTCATTGTGATCAACAGATAGTCATGATTTCCTGGCTATGGACATTGGATGTCGTTGATAACGGGATCACATCATTAGGAGAATGATGTGATGGACAAGACCCAATCCTAAGCATAGCACAAAGGTCGTTTAGTTCATTTGCTAGAGCTTTGCCAATGTCAAGTATCTCTTCCTTAGACCATGAGATCGTGTAACTCCCGGATACCATAGGAGTGCCTTGGGTGTATCAAACGTCACAACGTAACTGGGTGACTATAAAGGTGCATTACAGGTATCTCCGAAAGTAGCTGTTGGGTTGACACGGATCGAGACTGGGATTTGTCACTCCGTATGACGGAGAGGTATCTCTGGGCCCACTCGGTAATGCATCATCATAATGAGCTCAAGGTGACCAAAGTGTTGGCCACGAGATCATGCATTACGGTACGAGTAAAGTGACTTGCCGGTAACAAGACTGAACAAGGTATTGGGATACCGACGATCGAGTCTCGGGCAAGTAACGTACCGATTGACAAAGGGAATTGTATACAGGGTTTGATCGAATCCTCGACATCGTGGTTCATCCGATGACAACATCGAGAAGCATGTGGGAGCCAACATGGGTATCCAGATCCCGCTGTTGGTTATTGACCGGAGAACGTCTCGGTCATGTCTACATGTCTCCCGAACCCGTAGGGTCTACACACTTAAGGTTCAATGACGCTAGGGTTATAAAGGAAGTTTGTATGTGGTTACCGAATGTTGTTCGGAGTCCCGGATGAGATCCCGGACATCACGAGGAGTTCCGGAATGGTCCGGAGGTAAAGATTTATATATGGGAAGTCCTATTTTGGCCACCGGAAAATGTTCGGGATTTTTCGGTATTGTACTGGGAAGGTTCTAGAAGGTTCCGGAGTGGGGCCCACCTGCATGGGGGGACCCACATGAACGTGAGTAGTGGGGGAAAGGCCCCACACCCCTGGTCAAGGCGCACCAAGATCCCCCCTTAGAAGGAATAAGATCATATCCCGAAGGGATAAGATCAAGATCCCTAAAAAGGGGGGATAACAATCGGTGGGGAAGGAAATGATGGGATTTCTTTCCTCCCACCTTGGCCAACGCCCCAATGGACTTGGAGGGCAAGAAACCAGCCCCTCCACCCCTATATATAGTGGGGAGGCGCATGGGAGCTTAACACAAGCCAAGGCGCAGCCCCTCCCCTCCCCAACACCTCTCCTTCTCCGTATATGCTTGGCGAAGCCCTGTCGGAGTACTGCTGCACCAACTACACCACGCCGTCGTGCTGCCGTTGGAGCAATCTTCTCAACCTCTCCTTCCCCCTTGCTGGATCAAGAAGGAGGAGACGTCTCCCGTCCCGTACGTGTGTTGAACGCGGAGGTGCTGTCCGTTCAGCACTTGGACATCGGTGATCCGAATCACGTTCGAGTACGACTCCATCATCACCATCCCCTTGGCTAGCTTACGCTCGTGATCTACAAGTGGTATGTAGATGCAAATTCTCTCCCTTGACTCGTTGCTTAGATGCACTCATAGATGGATCTTGGTGAAACCGTAGGAAAAATTTTAATTTTCTGCAACGTTCCCCAACAACATCACTATAAGCCTTGCAAGCATTGTAACTAATGAGTTAGTTGCGGGATGATGTATTATAGAACGCGTAAAGAGACTTGTCGGTAACGATATTGAACTAGGTATTGAGATACCAACGATCGAATCTCGGGCAAGTAACATACCGATGACAAAGGGAACAACGGATGTTGTTATGCGGTTTGACCGATAAAGATCTTCGTAGAATATGTGGGAGCCAATATGAAAATCCAGGTTCCACTATTGGTTGTTGACCAGAGACATGTCTCAGTCATGTCTACATAGTTCTCGAACCCGTAGGGTCCGCACGCTTAAAGTTCGGTGACGATCGGTATTATGAGTTTTTGTGTTTTGATGTACTGAAGGTAGTTTGGAGTCCCGGATATGATCACGGACATGACGAGGAGTCTCGAAATGGACGTAAAGATCGATATATTGGACGACTATATTCGGACACCGGAAGTGTTCCGAGTGATTTCGGAGAAAACCGGAGTGTCGGAGGGTTACCGGACCCCCCCCCCCCGGGAGAAATAATGGGCCTTATGGGCCTTAGTGGAGAGAGAGAGAGGGCTGGCCTAGGGCAGGCCGCGCGCCCCTCCCCCTCTGGTCCGAATTGGACTAGGAGAGGGGGGCGGCCCCCTTTCCTTCTCCCTCTCCCCCTTCCTCCCCCCCTCCTAGTAGGAATACGAAAGAGGAGGAGGAGGAGTTCTCCTCCTGGCGCGCCATAGAGGGCTGGCCGGCCTCCCCCTTGCTCCTTTATATACAGGGGCATGGGGCACCTCTAGACACACAAGTTGATCATTGATCCCTTAGCCGTGTGCGGTGCCCCCTCCACCATAATCCACCTCGATCATATCATAGCGGTGCTTAGGCGAAGCCCTACGTCGGTAGCAACATCATCACCGTCATCACGCCATCGTGCTGATGGAACTCTCCCGTGAAGCTCTGCTGGATCGGAATTCGTGGGACGTCATCGAGCTGAACATGTGCTGAACTCGAAGGTGTCGTGCGTTCGATACTTGGATCGGTCGGATCATGAAGACGTTCAACTACATCAACCGCGTTCTCATAACTCTTCCTCTTATGGTCTACGAGGGTACATGGACGATACTCTTCCCTCTCGTTGCTATACATCACCATGATCTTGCGTGTGCGCAGTAAATTTTTGAAATTCCTACGTTCCCCAACAGTGGCATCCGAGCCTGGTTTTATGCGTAGATTTTATATGCACGAGTAGAACACAAGTGAGTTGTGGGCGATACAAGTCATACTGCTTACCAGCATGTCACACTTTGGTTCGGCGGTATTGTTGGATGAAGCGGCCTGGACCGACATTATGCATACGCTTACGTGAGACTGGTTTTACCGCTGTGCTTTGCACACAGGTGACTAGCGGGTGTCGGTTTCTCCAACTTTAGTTGAATCGAGTGTAGCTACGCCTGGTCCTTGCGAAGGTTAAAACAACACTAACTTGACAAACTATCGTTGTGGTTTTGATGCGTAGGTAAGAACAGTTCTTGCTCAGCCCGTAGCAGCCACGTAAAACTTGCAACAACAAAGTAGAGGACGTCTAACTTGTTTTTGCAGGGCATGTTGTGATGTGATATGGTCAAGACATGATGCTAAATTTTATTGTATGAGATGATCATGTTTTGTAACCGAGTTATCAGCAACTGGCAGGAGCCATATGGTTGTCGCTCTATTGTATGCAATGCAATCGCCTTGTAATTGCTTTACTTTATCACTAAGAGGTAGCGATAGTCATAGAAGCAATAGTTGGCGATATGACAATGATGCTACGATGGAGATCAAGGTGTCGCGCCGGTGATGATGGTGATCATGACGGTGCTTCGGAGATGGAGATCACAAGCACAAGATGATGATGGCCATATCATATCACTTATATTGATTGCATGTGATGTTTATCTTTTATGCATCTTATTTTGCATAGATCGGCGGTAGCATTGTAAGATGATCTCTCACTAAATTTCAACGGGCAAGTGTTCTCCCTGAGTATGCACCGTTGCGAAAGTTCGTCGTGCCGAGACACCACGTGATGATCAGGTGTGATAAGCTCTATGTTCACATACAACGGATGCAAGCCAGTTTTGCACATGCAGAATACTCGGGTTAAACTTGACGAGCCTAGCATGTGCAGATATGGCCTCGGAACACTGGAGACCGAAAGGTCGAGCGTGAATCATATAGAAGATATAATAACCATATTGATGTTCACCATTGGAAACTACTCCATCTCACGTGATGATCGGACATGGTTTAGTTGATATGGATGTTGGGGAACGTAGCAGAATTTTAAAATTTTCTATGCATCACCAAGATCAATCTATGGAGTCATCTAGCAACGAGGGAGAGAGGAGTGCATCTACATACCCTTGTAGATCACGAGCGGAAGCGTTCAAGAGAACGGGGTTGATGGAGTCGTACTCGACGTGATCCAAATCACCGAAGATCCTAGCGCCGAACGGACGGCACCTCCGCGTTCAACACACATATGGAGCGAGGATGTCTCCCGCGCCTTGATACAACAAGGAGGAGGGAGAGGTTGAGGAAGAGGGTTCCAACAGCAGCACGATGGCGTGGTGATGATGAAGCTGCAGTACTCCGGCAGGGCTTCGCCAAGCTCTTATGGAGGAGAAGAGGTGTTGGGAAGGGGAGGGGCTGCGCCTTGGATGTTGTATGCAGCCCTCCCCTCACCCCTCTATTTATAGGGGAAGGGGGAAGGGGTCCGGCCCCCTCTAGATGAGATCTAGAGGGGGGGCGGCGGACAAGGGGAGGGGGGCTTGCCCCCCAAGCAAGGGGGCGCCCCCCCTTAGGGTTTCCCCCAACCCTAGGCGCATGGACCCTAGGGGGGTGTGGCGCCCCAGCCCACTTGGGCTGGTTCCCTTCTCCATACAGCCCATAAGGCCCTCCGGAAGAGGTGGCCCCTCCCGGTGGACCCCCAGAACCCCTTCGGTGGCCCCGGTACAATACCGATATGCCCCCGAACCTTTCCGACGACCGTATGACAACTTCCCATATATAAATCTTTACCTCCAGACCATTCCGGAACTCCTCGTGACGACCGGGATCTCATCCGGGACTCCAAACAACATTTGGTAATCACATACAAGTCTTCCTAACAACCCTAGCGTCACCGAACCTGAAGTGTGTAGACCCTACGGGTTCGGGAGACATGCAGACATGACCGAGATGACTCTCTGGTCAATAACCAACAGCGGGATCTAGATACCCATGTTGGCTCCCACATGCTCCATGATGATCTCATCGGATGAACCACGATGTCGAGGACTCAATCAATCCGTATACAATTCCCTTTGTCAATCGGTATGTTACTTGCCCGAGACTCGATCGTCGGTATCCCAATACCTTGTTCAGTCTCGTTACCGGCAAGTCACTTTACTCGTACCATAATGCATGATTCCGTGATCAACCACTTGATCACATTGAGCTCATTATGATGATGCATTACCGAGTGGGCCCAGAGATACCTCTCCGTCATACGGAGTGACAAATCCCAGTCTCGATTCGTGCCAACCCAACAGACACTTTTGGAGATACCTGTAATGTACCTTTATAGTCACCCAGTTACGTTGTGACGTTTGGCACACCCAAGGCACTCCTACGGTATCCGGGAGTTACACAATCTCATGGTCTAAGGAAATGATACTTGACATTCAGAAAAGCTACAGCAAACGAACTACATGATCTTTGTGCTAAGCTTAGGATTGGGTCTTGTCCATCACATCATTCTCCTAATGATGTGATCCCGTTATCAATGACATCCAATGTCCATAGTCAGGAAACCATGACTATCTTTTGATCAACGAGCTAGTCAACTAGAGGCTCACTAGGGACGTGTTGTGGTCTATGTATTCACACATGTATTACGATTTCCGGATAACACAATTATAGCATGAACAATAGACAATTATCATGAACAAAGAAATATAATAATAACCATTTTATTATTGCCTCTAGGGCATATTTCCAACAGTCTCCCACTTGCACTAGAGTCAATATTCTAGTTACATTGTGATGAATCAAACACCCATGTAGTTCTCGTGTTGATCATGTTTTTCTCTAGGGAGAGGTTTAGTCAACGGATCTGCTACATTCAGGTCCATATGTACTTTACAAATCTCTATGTCTCCATTTTTAACACTTTCACGGATGGAGTTGAAGCGACGCTTGATATGCCTGGTCTTCCTGTGAAACCTGGGCTCCTTGGCAAGGGCAATAGCTCCAGTGTTGTCACAGAAGAGAGTCATCGGGCCCGATGCATTGGGTATGACTCCTAGGTCGGTAATGAACTCCTTCACCCAGACTGCTTCTTGTGCTGCCTTCGAGGCTGCCATGTACTCCGCTTCACATGTAGATCACGCCACAACTCTTTGCTTGCAACTGCACCAACTTACTGCCCCACCATTCAAAATATACACGTATCTGGTTTGTGACTTAGAGTCATCCAGATCTGTGTCAAAGCTAGCATCGACGTAACCCTTTACGATGAGCTCTTCGTCACCTCCATAAACGAGAAACATTTCCTTGGTCCTTTTCAGGTACTTCAGGATATTCTTGACCGCTGTCTAGTGTTCCATGCTGGGATTACTTTGGTACCTTCCTACCAAACTTACGGCAAGGTTTACATCAGGTCTAGTACACAGCATAGCATACATGATAGACCCTATGGCCAAGGCATAGGGGACGACGCTCATCTTTTCTCTATCTTCTGCCGTGGTCAGGCATTGAGCCGTGCTCAACCTCGTACCTTGCAATACAGGCAAGAACCCCTTCTTTGACTGATCCATTTTGAACTTCTTCAATATCTTGTCAAGGTACGTACTCTGTGAAAGACCAATGAGGCGCCTCATT
Organism: Triticum dicoccoides; assembly: GCF_002162155.2. Lineage (NCBI taxonomy): Eukaryota > Viridiplantae > Streptophyta > Magnoliopsida > Poales > Poaceae > Triticum > Triticum dicoccoides. Next base: position 413,937,307 of record NC_041388.1, on the reverse strand, counting down.
GGTCAGGCATTGAGCCGTGCTCAATCTCGTACCTTGCAATACAGGCAAGAACCCCTTCTTTGACTGATCCATTTTGAACTTCTTCAATATCTTGTCAAGGTACGTACTCTGTGAAAGACCAATGAGGCGTCTCGATCTATCTCTATAGATCTTGATGCCTAATATATAAGCAGCTTCTCCAAGGTCCTTCATTGAAAAACACTTGTTCAAGTAGGCCTTTATGCTTTCCAAGAATTCTATATCATTTCCCATCAATAGTATGTCATCCACATACAATATGAGAAATGCTACAGAGCTCCCACTCACTTTCTTGTAAATGCAGGCTTCTCCATAAGTTTGCATAAACCCAAACGCTTTGATCATCTCATCAAAACGAATGTTCCAACTCCGAGATGCTTGCACCAGCCCATAAATCGAGCGTTGGAGCTTGCACACCTTGTCAGCATTCTTAGGATGACAAAACCTTCCGGCTGCATCATATACAATTCTTCCTTAAGGAAACCATTAAGGAATGCCATTTTGACGTCCATTTGCCATATCTCATAATCATAGAATGCGGCAATTGCTAACATGATTCGGATGGACTTCAGCTTTGCTACGGGTGAGAAAGTCCCATCGTAGTCAACCCCTTGAACTTGTCGATAACCCTTAGCGACAAGCCGAGCTTTATAGATGGTCACATTACCATCTGCGTCTGTCTTCTTCTTAAAGATCCATTTATTTTCTATGGCTCGCCGATCAACGGGCAAGTCAGTCAAAGTCCATACTTTGTTTTCATACATGGATCCTATCTCGAATTTCATGGCTTCCAGCCATTTGTCGGAATCCGGGCCCGCCATCGCTTCTTCATAGTTCGAAGGTTCATCGTTGTCTAACAACATGATTTCCAAGATAGGGTTGCCGTACCACTCTGGTGCGGAATGTGTCCTTGTGGACCTACGAAGTTCAGTAGCAACTTGATCTGAAGTTTCATGATCATCATCATCAACTTCCTCTCTAGTCAGTGCAGGCACCTTAGGAACATTTTCTTGAGTTGTGCCACTTACTGGTTCAAGAGGTAATACTTCATCAAGTTCTACCTTCCTCCCACTTATTTCTTTCGAGAGAAACTCTTTCTCTAGAAAGCACCCATTCTTGGCAACGAAGATCTTGCCTTCGGATCTGAGGTAGAAGGTATACCCAACAGTTTCTTTAGGGTATCCTATGAAGACGCATTTTTCCGATTTGGGTTCGAGCTTTTCAGGTTGAAGTTTCTTGACATAAGCATCGCATCCCCAAACTTTTAGAAACGACAGCTTAGGTTTCTTCCCAAACCATAATTCAAACTGTGTCGTCTCAATGGATTTCGACGGAGCCCTATTTAAAGTGAATGCGGCAGTCTCTAAAGCATAGCCCCAAAAAGATAGTGGTAAATCGGTAAGAGACATCATAGATCTAATAGAGTGTAATTACGACGTTCGGACATACCATTACGCTGAGGTGTTCCAGGCAGCGTGAGTTGTGAAACTATTCCACATTTTCTTAAGTGTGTGCCAAATTCGTGACTCAGGTATTCTCCCCCACGATCTGATCGCAAGAACTTGATTTTCCTGTCACGTTGATTCTCAACCTCACTCTGAAATTCCTTGAACTTTTCAAAGGTCTCAGACTTGTATTTCATTAAGTAGACATACCCATATCTACTCAAGTCATCAGTGAGGGTGAGAACATAACGATAGCCACCGCGAGCCTCAACACTCATTGGACCGCACACATCAGTATGTATAATTTCCAATAAGTTGGTTGCTCGCTCCATTGTTCCTGAGAATGGAGTCTTGGTCATTTTACCCATGAGGCATGGTTCGCACATGTCAAATGATTAGTAATCAAGAGACTCTAAAAGTCCATCTACATGGAGCTTCTTCATGCGTTTGACACCTATGTGACCAAGGCGGCAGTGCCACAAGTATGTAGGACTATCATTATCAACCTTACATCTTTTGGTATTCACACTATGAATATGTGTAGCATTACGCTCGAAATTCATTAAGAATAAACCATTCACCATCGGAGCATGACCATAAAACATATCTCTCATATAAATAGAACAACCATTATTCTCGGATTTAAATGAGTAGCCATCTCATATTAAATGAGATCCTGATACAATGTTCATGCTCAAAGCTGGCACTAAATAACAATTATTGAGGTTTAAAACTAATCCCGTAGGTAAATGTAGAGGTAGCGTGCCGACGGTGATCACATCGACCTTGGAACCATTCCCAACGCGCATTGTCACCTCGTCCTTCGCCAGTCTCCGTTTATTCCACAGCTCCTGCTTTGAGTTACAAATGTGAGCAACCGCACCAGTATCAAATACCCAGGAGCTACTACGAGTACTAGTAAGGTACACATCAATTACATGTATATCACATATACCTTTCGTGATGCCGGCCTTCTTGTCCGCTAAGTATTTGGGGCAGTTCCGCTTCCAGTGACCACTTCCCTTGCAATAAAAACACTCAGTCTCGGGCTTGGGTCCATTCTTTGGCTTCTTCCCGGCAACTTGCTTACCGGGCGCGGCAACTCCCTTGCCGTCCTTCTTGAAGTTCTTCTTACCCTTGCCTTTCTTGAACTTAGTGGTTTTATTCACCATCAACACTTTATGTTCCTTTTTGACTTCTACCTCTACTAATTTCAGCATTGAATATACCTCAGGAATGGTCTTTTCCATCCCCTGCATATTGAAGTTCATCACAAAGCTCTTGTAGCTCGGTGGAAGCGACTGAAGGATTCTTTCAATGACCGCGTCATCCGGGAGATTAACTCCCAGCTGAGTCAAGCGGTTATGCAACCCAGACATTTTGAGTATGTGCTCACTGACAGAACTATTTTCCTCCATCTTACAGCTGAAGAACTTGTCGGAGACTTCATATCTCTCGACCCGGGAATGAGCTTGAAAAACCATTTTCAGCTCTTCGAACATCTCATATGCTCCGTGTCTCTCAAAACGCTTTTGGAGTCCCGGTTCTAAGCTGTAAAGCATGCCGCACTGAATGAGGGAGTAATCGTCAGCACGTGTCTGCCAAGCATTCATAACGTCTTGGTTCTGTGGGACGGGTGCGTCACCTAGCGGTGCTTCTAGGACATAATCTTTCTTGGCAGCTATGAGGATGATCCTCAGGTTCCGGACCCAGTCCGTATAGTTGCTGCCATCGTCTTTCAGCTTGGTTTTCTCTAGGAACGTGTCGAAGTTGACGACAACATGGGCCATTTGATCTACAAGACATACTGTAAAGATTTTAGACTAAGTTCATGATAATTAAGTTCATCTAATCAAATTATTCAATGAACTCCCACTCAGATAGACATCCCTCCAGTCATCTAAGTATAACATGATCCGAGTTAACTAGGTCGTGTCCGATCATCACGTGAGACGGACTAGTCAACATCGGTGAACATCTTCATGTTGATCGTATCTTCTATACGACTCATGCTCAACCTTTCAGTCTTCTGTGTTCCGAGGCCATGTCTGTACATGCTAGGCTCGTCAAGTCAACCTAAGTGTATTGCGTGTGTAAATCTGGCTTACACCCACTGTATTCGAACGTTAGAATCTATCACACCCGATCATCACGTGGTGCTTCGAAACAACGAACCTTCGCAACGGTGCATAGTTAGGGGGAACGCTTTCTTGAATTTTTTTACGAGGGATCATCTTATTTAAGCTACCGTCGTTCTAAGCAAATAAGATGTAAAACATGATAAACATCACATGCAATCAAATAGTGACATGATATGGCCAATATCATTTGCTCCTTTGATCTCCATCTTCGGGGCTCCATGATCATCGTTGTCACTGGCATGACACCATGATCTCCATCATCGTGTCTTCTTGAAGTTGTCTCGTCATCTGTTACTTCTACTACTATGGCTAACGCTTTAGCAATAAAGTAAAGTAATTACATGACGTTTATGTTGACACGCAGGTCATTAATAAATAAAGACAACTCCTATGGCTCCTGCCGGTTGTCATACTCATCGACATGCAAGTCGTGATTCCTATTACAAGAACATGATCATCTCATACATCACATATATCATTCATCACATCCTTTGGCCATATCACATCACAAAACACTTGCTGCAAAAACAAGTTAGACGTCCTCTAATTGTTGTCGCAAGTTTTTACGTGGCTGCTATAGGTTTCTAGCAAGAACTTTCTTACCTACGCCAAAACCATAACGTGAATTGCCAATTTCTATTTACCCTTCATAAGGACCCTGTTCATCGAATTCGATCCGACTAAAGTGGGAGAGACAGACACCCGCCAGCCACCTTATGCAACTAGTGCATGTTAGTCGGTGGAACCGGTCTCACATAAGCGTACGTGTAAGGTTGGTCCGGGCCGCTTCATCCCATGATGCCACAGAATCAAGATAAGACTAGTAACGGCAAGCAAATTGATAATATCGACGCCCACAACTACTTTGTGTTCTACTCGTGCATAGTAACTACGCATAGACCTAGCTCATGATGCCACTGTTGGGGAACGTAGCAGAATTTTAAAATTTTCCACGCATCACCAAGATCAATCTATGGAGTCATCTAGCAACGAGGGAGAGAGGAGTGCATCTACATACCCTTGTAGATCACGGGCGGAAGCATTCAAGAGAACGGGGTTGATGGAGTCGTACTCGACGTGATCCAAATCACCGAAGATCCTAGCGCCGAACGGACGGCACCTCCGTGTTCAACACACGTACGGAGCGAGGACGTCTCCCGCGCCTTGATCCAGCAAGGAGGAGGGAGAGGTTGAGGAAGAGGGCTCCAACAGCAGCACGATGGCGTGGTGATGATGAAGCTGCAATACTCCGGCAGGGCTTCGCCAAGCTCTTATGGAGGAGGAGAGGTGTTGGGAAGGGGAGGGGCTGCGCCTTGGATGTTGTATGCAGCCCTCCCCTCACCCCTCTATTTATAGGGGAAGGGGGAAGGGGCCCGGCCCCCTCTAGATGAGATCTAGAGGGGGGGCGGCAGCCAAGGGGAGGGGGGCTTGCCCCCCAAGCAAGGGGGCGCCCCCCTTAGGGTTTCCCCCAACCCTAGGCGCATGGGCCCTAGGGGGGTGTGGCGCCCCAGCCCACTTGGGCTGGTTCCCTTCTCCATACATCTCATAAGGCCCTCCAGAAGAGGTGGCCCCTCCCGGTGGACCCCCGGAACCCCTCCGGTGGCCCCGGTACAATACCGATATGCCCCCGAACCTTTCCGGCGACCGTATGACAACTTTCCATATATAAATCTTTACCTCCAGACCATTCCGGAACTCCTCGTGACATCCGGGACTCCGAAAAACATTCGGTAATCACATACAAGAATTCCTAACAACCCTAGTGTCACCGAACCTTAAGTGTGTAGACCCTACGGGTTCGGGAGACATGCAGACATGACCGAGACGACTCTCCGGTCAATAACCAACAGCGGGATCTGGATACCCATGTTGGCTCCCACATGCTCCACGATGATATCATCGGATGAACCACAATGTCGAGGATTCAATCAATCCGTATACAATTCCCTTTGTCAATCGGTATGTTACTTGCCCGAGACTCGATCGTCGGTATCCCAATACCTTGTTCAGTCTCGTTACCGGCAAGTCACTTTACTCGTACAGTAATGCATGATCCCGTGATCAACCACTTGATCACATTGAGCTCATTATGATGATGCATTACCGAGTGGGCCCAGAGATACCTCTCCGTCATACGGAGTGACAAATCCCAGTCTCTTTTTGTGCCAACCCAACAGACACTTTTGGAGATACCTGTAATGTACCTTTATAGTCACCCAGTTACGTTGTGATGTTTGGCACACCCAAGGCACTCCTAAGGTATCCGGGAGTTGCAGAATCTCATGGTCTAAGGAAATGATACTTGACATTCAGAAAAGCTACAGCAAGCGAACTACACAATCTTTGAGCTAAGCTTAGGATTGGGTCTTGTCCATCACATCATTCTCCTAATGATGTGATCCCGTTATCAATGACATCCAATGTCCATAGTCAGGAAACCATGACTATCTTTTGATCAACGAGCTAGTCAACTAGAGGCTCACTAGGGACATGTTGTGGTCTATGTATTCACACATGTATTACGATTTCCGGATAACACAATTATAGCATGAATAATAGACAATTATCATGAATAAAGAAATATAATAATAACCATTTTATTATTGCCTCTAGGGCATATTTCCAACAATGGATCACGTGATCACTTAGATGATTAGAGGGATATCTATCTATGTGGGAGTTCTTTAATAATTTGATTAACTGAGCCTTAATTTATCATGAACTTAGTACCTGATAGTATTTTGCATGTCTATGTTATTGTAGATAGATGGCCCGTGATGTTGTTCCGTTGAATTTTAGTGTGTTCCTTGAGAAAGCAAAGTTGAAAGATGATGGTAGCAATTACACGGACTGGGTCCGTAACTTGAGGATTATCCTCATTGCTGCACAGAAGAATTATGTCCCGAAAGCACCGCTAGGTGCGAAACCTGCTGCAGGAGCAACACCAGATGTTATGAACATCTGGCAGAGCAAAGCTGATGATTACTCGATAGTTCAGTGTGCCATGCTTTACGGCTTAGAACCGGGACTTCAACGACGTTTTGAATGCCATGGAGCATATGAGATGTTCCAAGAGTTGAAGTTAATATTTCAAGCAAATGCCCGGATTGAGAGATATGAAGTCTCCAATAAGTTCTATAGCTGCAAGATGGAGGAGAATAGTTCTGTCGGTGAACATATACTCAGAATGTCTGGGTACCATAACCACTTGACTCAACTGGGAGTTAATCTTCCTATTAATACTGTCATTGACAGAGTTCTTCAATCAATGCCACCAAGCTACAAAAGCTTCATGATGAACTATAACATGCAAGGGATGAATAAAACAATTCTCGAGCTCTTCACGATGCTCAAGGTTGTGGAGGTATAAATCAAGAAGGAGCATCAAGTGTTGATGGTTAACAAGACCACCAGTTTCAAGAAGAAGGGTAAAGGGAAGAAGAAAGGGAAATTCAAGAAGAACGGCAAGCAAATTGCTGCTCAAGAGAAGAAACCCAAGTCTAGACCTAAGCCTGAGACTGAGTGCTTCTACTGCAAATAGACTGGTCACTGGAAGAGGAACTGCCCCAAGTATTTGGCGGATAAGAAGGATGGTAAGGTGAACAAAGGTATATGTGATATACATGTTATTGATGTGTACCTTACTAATTGTCGCAGTAGTTCCTGGGTATTTGATACTAGTTCTGTTGCTAATATTTGCAACTCGAAACAGGGACTACGGATTAAGCTAAGATTGGCAAAGGACGAGGTGATGATGCGCGTGGGAAATGGTTCCAAAGTCGATGTGACCGCGGTCGGCACGCTACCTCTACATCTACCTTCGGGATTAGTATTAGACCTGAATAATTGTTATTTGGTGCCAGCGTTGAGCATGAACATTATATCTAGATCTTGTTTGAGACAGTTATTCATTTAAATTAGAGAATAATGGTTGTTCTATTTATATGAGTAATATCTTTTATGGTCATGCACCCTTAAAGAGTGGTCTATTCTTTTTGAATCTCGATAGTGGAGATACACATACTCATAGTATTGAAGCTAAAAGCTTCAGAGTTGATAATGATAGTGTAACTTATTTGTGGCACTGTCGTTTAGGTCATATTGGTATAAAGCGCATGAAGAAACTCCATTCTGATGGACTTTTGGAATCACTTGGTACTGCGAACCGTGCCTCATGGGCAAGATGACTAAAACGCCGTTCTCTGGAACTATGGAGCGAGCAACAGATTTGTTGGAAATCATACATATTGATGTATGTGGCCTGATGAATATTGAGGCTCATGGCGTGTATCGTTATTTTCTCACCTTCACAGATGATTTGAGCGGATATGGGTATATCTACTTGATGAAACATAAGTCTGAAACATTTGAAAAGTTCAAAGAATTTCAGAGTGAAGTGGGAAATCATTGTAACAAGAAAAAAAAGTTTCTACGATCTGATCGTGGAGGAGAATATTTGAGTTACAAGTTTGGTCTTCATTTGAAACAATGCGGAATAGTTTCGCAACTCACGCCACGTGGAACACCACAGCGTAATGGTGTGTCCGAACGTCGTAATCGTACTTTACTAGATATGGTGCGATCTATGATGTCTCTTACTGATTTACCGCTATCATTTTGGGGTTATGATTTAGAGACGGTTGCATTCACGTTAAATAGGGCACCATCTAAATCCGTTGAGATGACTCCTTATGAACTGTGGTTTGGCAAGAAACCAAAGTTGTCGTTTCTTAAAGTTTGGGCCTACGATGCTTATGTGAAAAAGCTTCAACCTAATAAGCTCGAACCCAAATCGGAGAAATGTGTCTTCATAGGATACCCAAAAGAGACAGTTGGGTACACCTTCTATCACAGATCCAAAGGCAAGACTTTTGTTGCTAAAATGGATCCTTTCTAGAGAAGGAGTTTCTCTCGAAATAAGTGAGTGGGAGGAAAGTAGAACTTGATGAGGTAACTGTACTTGCTCCCTTATTGGAAAGTAGTTCATCACAGAAACCAGTTCCTGTGACATCTACACCAATTAGTGAGGAAGCTAATGATGATGATCATGAAACTTCAGATCAAGTTACTACCAAACCTCGCAGGTCAACCAGAGTAAGATCCGCACCAGAGGGTAATCCTGTTCTGGAGGTCATGTTACTAGACCATGACGAACCTATGAACTATGAGGAAGCAATGATGAGCCCAGATTCCACAAAATGGCTTGAGGCCATGAAATCTGAGATGGGATCCATGTATGAGAACAAAGTGTGGACTTTGGTTGACTTTCCCGATGATCGGCAAGCCCTCGAGAATAAATGGATCTTCAAGAAGAAGACAGACGCTGATGGTAATGTTACTATCTACAAAGCTCGACCTGTCGCAAAAGGTTTTCGACAAGTTCAAGGAGTTGACTACGATGAGACCTTCTCACCCGTAGCGATGCTTAAGTCCGTCCGAATCATGTTGGCTATTGCCGCATTTTATGATTATGAAATTTGGCAAATGGATGTAAAGACTGCATTCTTGAATGGATTTCTGGAAGAAGAGTAGTATATGATGCAACCTGAAGGTTTTATCGATCCAAAGGGTGGTAACAAAGTGTGCAAGCTCCAGCGATCCATTTATGGACTGGTGCAAGTGAGGGAGTCCTGGATTAGGGGTTCTCCGGACAGCCGGACTATATCCTTTGGCTGGACTGTTGGACTATGAAGATACAAGATTGAGGACTTCGTCCCGTGTCCGGATGGGACTCTCCTTGGCGTGGAAGGCAAGCTAGGCAATACGGATATGTAGATCTCCTCCCTTGTAACCGACTCTGTGTAACCCTAGCCCCCTCCGATGTCTATACAAACCGGAGGGTTTAGTCCGTAGGACAACATACAATCATACCATAGGCTAGCTTCTAGGGTTTAGCCTCTACGATCTCGTGGTAGATCAACTCTTGTAATACTCATATCATCAAGAACAATCAAGAAGGACGTAGGGTATTACCTCCATCAAGAGGGCCCGAACCTGGGTAAACATCGTGTCCCCTGCTTCCTGTTACCATCCATCTTAGACGCACAGTTTGGGACCCCCTACCCGAGATCCGCCGGTTTTGACACCGGCATTGGTGATTTCATTGAGAGTTCCACTGTGTCATCACCATAAGGTTTGATGGCTCCTTCGATCATCGATAGCGATGCGGTCCAGGGTGAGGTTTTCCTTCCCGGACAGATCTTTGTATTCGGCGGCTTCGCACTGCAGGCCAATTTGCTTGGCCATCTAGAGCAGATTTAGAGCTACGCCCCTGGCCATCATGTCAGATTCGGAAAACTTAAACTACACTACCAACATCCGCAGAGACTTGATCTTCAACGGATTCGAGCCCGTGTCAGGTGCGCCGCACAATCACGACGAGCACGACGTAACTCTGCTGTCAGACAGTGTTCGGGGGTTCGCGTCTGCAACTACTCCGGCCTTCAATCAGGAGCAAATTGCACCATCCAAGGACGGAGGGATAGACCCCTCCATGGAGGCCGCACTCTCAGTGGCGATGGAGCCAGATACTGACTTCACCCCTTACGAGAGTCGTGTCGCCAAACCACTGGATTCGTCTCCGGCCACGGACTCCGATCTGCCCGCATCCGTGCATCGAATCCGACTGGGCGCCGATCATGGAGTTCACCTCCGCGGATATCTTTCAGCACTTGCCTTTTGGCGATGTGCTAAATTCATTAAAGTCTCTCTCCTTTTCAGGAGAACCTTGGCCGAACTATGTCCGGCTAGAATGGGATACGGACGATGAAGAAATTCGTTGCCCGCCCACCACCCACTTAGTAGCCACTGTCGACGACTTAACCGACATGCTCAACTTCGACTCCGAAGACATCGATGGCATGGACGAAGATGCAGGAGACGAACAGGAACCAGCGCCCACAGGGCGGTGGACAGCCACTTCATCACATGACATATACATGGTGGATACACCCAAAGAAGAAAATGGCGAAGAGATAGCGGAGGATGGCCCCTCCAAGAAGCAACCCAAGCGCCAACGTCAGTGGCGCCACTCTAAGTCCCGCCATAGCAAAAACAACGATAACAGCGCAAGAGAAAATAACACTCCAGTCGACTCCAGAGGAAACGACGACCACATTGCCCCGACGGCAGAGCATGATGAAGCTGCAAGCGGCGAACATAGTACGGATCCGATGTCCGAACACGGCAACGCCGAGGATAACCCTCATCAAACCCCATCTGGGGAGGAGAACAGTCTCGACGAAGATGCACACATCATCCCGGAAATGCACTTGGAGCAAGAGAACCTCCGTAGAAGGCTTATTGCCACAACGAGGAGTATGAAGAAGTAGAAGCAAAGGCTTAAGCCCGCACAAAACACACTCAACAGCAGGTGGAACAAAGTGCTCGACAACGAAGCAAAGTATGTTGGAAGTTACCACACAAAGAGCTATCCAAAGCGCAAGCTGTTACCTGAATTCGATGATGAGGCCTTAGAGCCCACACAGCCAAATAATGAAATGGCCAACCGGCCAGATCCACCACCTTGTGACCGTGATAGAGCGGCTCACAAAGTCGCACATAAGTCAACACACGATCTACGTGAGGACTTGCGCCAAAAATCCGGTACGACCAGATCCATCTATGGATCTAGGAAGCACGCTCCGACACAAAATCAAAATCGAATATTACAACCGTCCGAACGCCATGGTATGTCCAAGTACAGGGGTGCCGCACACCCCCTATGTTTCACTGATGAGGTGCTGGACCACGAATTCTCAGAAGGATTCAAACCAGTGAACATAGAAGCATACGATGGGACCACAGACCCTGGGGTCTAGATTGAGGACTTTAACCTCCATATCCATATGGCTCGTGGAGACGATCTCCATGCCATTAAATACTTGCCCCTCAAGCTTAAAGGACCAGCTCGGTGATAACCCACAAGTATAGGGGATCGCAACAGCTTTCGAGGGTAGAGTATTCAACCCAAATTTATTGATTCGACACAAGGGGAGCCAAAGAATATTCTCAAGTATTAGCAGCTGAGTTGTCAATTCAACCACACCTGGAAACTTAGTATCTCCAGCAAAGTGTTTAGTAGCAAAGTAATATGGTAGTAGTGGTAATAGCAACAAAAGTAAAGACAGCAAAAGTAATGTTTTTGGTATTTTGTAGTGATTGTAACAGTAGCAGCGGGAAAGTAAATAAGCGTAAACCAGTATATGGAAAACTCGTAGGCACCGGATCATTGATGGATAATTATGCCGGATGCGGTTCATCATGTAACAGTCATAACATAGGGTGACACAGAACTAGCTCCAGTTCATCAATGTAATGTAGGCATGTATTCCGTATATAGTCATACGTGCTTATGGAAAAGAACTTGCATGACATCTTTTGTCCTACCCTCTCGTGGCAGCGGGGTCCTATTGGAAACTAAGGGATATTAAGGCCTCCTTTTAATAGAGAACCGGAACAAAGCATTAGCACATAGTGAATACATGAACTCCTCAAACTATGGTCATCACCGGGAGTGGTCCCGATTATTGTCACTTCGGGGTTTCTGGATCATAACACATAGTAGGTGACTATAGACTTGCAAGATAGGATCTAGAACTCACATATATTCATGACAACATAATAGGTTCAGATCTGAAATCATGGCACTCGGGCCCTAGTGACAAGCATTAAGCATAGCAAAGTCATAGAAACATCAATCTCAGAACATAATGGATACTAGGGATCAAACCCTAACAAAACTAACTCGATTACATGATAAATCTCATCCAACCCATCACTGTCCAGCAAGCCTACGATGCAATTACTCACGCACAGCGGTGAGCATCATGAAATTGGTGATGGAGGATGGTTGATGATGACGACGGCGATGAATCCCCCTCTCCGGAGCCCCGAACGGACTCCAGATCAGCCCTCCCGAGAGGTTTTAGGCCTTGGCGGCGGCTCCGTATCGTAAAACACAATGATTTCTTCTCTCTGATTTTTTTCTCTCTGAAAGCAAATATATAGAGTTGGAGTTGGCGTCGGAGGGTCAACAGGGGGCCCACGAGGTAGGGGGCGCGCCCTAGGGGGGGCGCCCCCCACCCTCGTGGAAAGGGTGTGGGCCCCCTGGTCTTCATATTTGGCGAGGATTTTTTATTATTTTTTCTAAGACCTCCCGTGGAGTTTCAGGTCATTCGAGAATATTTGTTTTCCGCACATAAAACAACACCATGGTAATTCTGCTGAAAACAGCGTCAGTCCGGGTTAGTTCCATTCACATCATACAAGTTAGAGTCCAAAACAAGGGCAAAAGTGTTTGGAAAAGTAGATACGACGGAGACGTATCAACTCCCCCAAGCTTAAACCCTTGCTTGTCCTCAAGCAATTCAGTTGACAAACTGAAAGAAAGAAAGAAAAACTTTTACAAACTCTGTTTGCTCTTGTTGTTGTAACTATGTCAAGCCAGCATTCAAGTTTTCAGCATATATCATGACTAACCATATTTGCAATAATTCTCAGGTCTCATCATTACTCATATAAATAGCACAATCAATTAGCAAGTAATAATAATAAATCTCGGATGACAACACTTTCTCAAAACAATCATAATATGATATAACAAGATGGTATCTCGCTAGCCCTTTCTGAGACCGCAAAACATAAATGCAGAGCACCTTTAAAGATCAAGGACTGACTAGACATTGTAATTCATGGTAAAAGAGATCCAATCATAGTCATACCCAACATAAATTAATAGTGATGAATGCAAATGACGGTTGTGCTCTCCTGCTAGTGCTTTTTAATAAGAGGGTGATGACTCAACATAAAAGTAAATGGATAAGCCCTTCACAGAGGGAAGCAGGGATTTGAAGAGGTGCCAAAGCTCGGTTTTGAAATAGAGATAAATTGTATTTTGAGCGGTATACTTTCATTGTCAACGTAACAACTAAGAGATGGCGATATCTTCCATGCTAAACACATTATAGGCGGTTCCCAAACAGAATGGTAAAGTTTATACTCCCCCTCCACCATCAAACATCAATCCATGGCTTGCTCGAAACAACGAGTGCCTCCAACATACATCAGGTCCCAGGGGGAGTTTTGTTTGCAATTAATTTTGATTTAGTTTGCATAAAGCATGGGACTGGGCATCCCTGTGACCAGCCATTTTCTCGTGAGTGAGGAGCGGAGTCCACTCCTCTTGAGAATAACCCGCCTAACACGGAAGATAAGGATAGCCTTTGTTGATACATGAGCTATTCGAGCATACAAAACAGAATGTTTAATTGAAGGTTTAGAGTTTGGCACATACAAATTTACTTGGAACGGCAGGTAGATACCGCATATAGGAAGATATGGTGGACTCATCTAGAATAACTTTGGGGTTTAAGGGATTGGATGCACAAGCAGTATTCCCGCTTAGTACAAGTGAAGGCTAGCAGAAGACTGGGAAGCGACCAACTAGAGAGCGACAACAGCCATGTACATGCATTAAAATTAATAAACATTGGATGCAAGCATGAGTAGGATATAATCCACCATGAACATAAATATCATGAAGGCTATGTTGATTTGTTTCAACTACATGCGTGAACATGTGCCAAGTCAAGTCACTTAAATCATTCAAAGGAGGATACCACCCCATCATACCACATCATAATCATCTCAATAGCATGTTGGCATACAAGGTAAATCATTATAACTCGTAGCTAATCAAGCATGGCACGAGCAACTCTGATCTCTAATTGTCATTGCAAACATGTTTATTCATAATAAGCTGAATAAAGAACGACGGGCTCTTCATATTTACAAAAACAAAAGAGGTCGAGTTCATACCAGCTTTTCTCATCTCAGTCAGTCCATCATATATCATCATAATTGCCTTTTACTTGCACGACAGAACGGTGTGAATAATAATAAGAGTGTACGTGCATTGGACTAAGCTGGAATCTGTGAGCATTCAATGAACAGGAGAAGACAAGGCAATATGGGCTCTTGGTTAAATCAACAATAATGCATATGAGAGCCACTTCAACAATTTAATTATGGTCTTCTCCTACTAACCCCCAAATAAAAGAAAATAAATAAAACTATTTAAATAGGAAAGCTCCCAACAAGCAAAAGAAGAACGGTAAATATTTTTGAGTTTTCTTTTTAATTATTACTACTACAGCAGAAAAATAAACTACTACTATTTTTTTGGTTTTTCTTAAGGTTTAACAAGCACACAAGAAGAAAGCAGGAAAAAGAAAATAAACTAGGATGGATGATACAATGAAAAAGTATGAGCATCGACATCTAGCAACGATTGTGTGTGAACATAAATGTAATGTCGTTGAGAAATACGTACTCCCCCAAGCTTAGGCTTTTGGCCTAAGCTGGTCTATGGCCACGGCTGGCCTGGCGGATATCCATAATAATAGTTGTTGGGGTCGTACTATGATGAAGAGGAATAGTTGGGATCATACTGATGTGCAGCAGTTATCGCCTGCTGAGCTGCAGCGTGGAGTCAGGCTGCCTCCGCTCTCCTCTCGTACTCTTCTGCCTCCTCTCTGGTAATAACACATCTTCCTTTTGCCTATGAATCAAAGAAGGCAGGAGCAGGGAGAGTAATACGGAAAACACGTCCTTTATCAAAAATTAAGCGGTATAAGAGTGGTGATTCAGACCTCTCGACAAACTGGTGCGAAACCGTAGAGTCATAATCTAAATATGCAGGAGGCAACTCTGTATCACCCTCACGAATATCTATCTCAAGAAAATTAGCTAAACGGGTTGCATAAATTCCTCCAAAGAAATCTCCATTATGTCTATTATGATGCAACCTACAAGCTACAATGGCTCCCATATGATAAGATTGGTCTCCTAACACAGCACTCCTAAGAATGCTAAGATCAGGGACACACCTGTGACATGCTTCATCCTTAGCATTTATGCATCTACCGATGAAAAGAGCAAAATAATGTATAGCGGGAAAGTGAATGCTCCCTATGGTAGCCTGCGTTATATCTCTGGATTCCCCCACAGTTATACTAGCAAGAAAGTTTCTAAATTCAGACTTAGGGGGGTCCCTAATACTGCCCCATGATGGAAGTTCGCAAGCATAAGTGAAATCCTCTAAGTCCATGGTATAAGATTTGTCAAAAAGATCAAACATGACTGAAGGAGAATTACGCAAAGATGAATACTCAAACCTCCTCACAAATGAACTTGTGAGATCATGATACTGGGGGCATTTTTTAGCATCAAAATCCTCAAGACCGGCATTGCGCAAATATGATTTGAATTCTTCTTTAATTCCCGCATGGTCCATAAAATTTTCCGACGGCCATTCGCAAGGCCGTACTGGGGCATCTCTTGGTGGATCCTCGTCAGCATCGCGCATAGCAATTCTGGGTCCTTGCTTCTTAGAGGAACCACCTTGGAACATCTTCCTGAACATATTGTTTTTCTCTGAAGAATTCTGAAATTTTTAGTAACTTCAAAATAAAAGTAAATCAAACTCAATAAAACTAATAGTAACTACTCCTACAAGTGCCTAGAGCCTATATCAAGCATTAGAACTACTTGGAACCATATAAATTTGACATGCAAGCTCAAGAACATGGTCACCTATGCAGCACAAATTTGTAATGAATAAAGCACTAGAACAAAAACTAATTGGACCAATGGAGGAGTCACATACCAAGGAACAATCTCCTCAAGCAGTTTTGCGAGAGGTGCTTTGAGCAAGGAGATCGAAAATCGCAGCAAAAGTGGCTGGAACTCGTGCTTGAGTTGGTTTTTCGGGTTTGTGTGAGATAGAGGAAGAAGATGGGTGCTGGGATAAGTGGAGGAGGGCCACCGTGGGCCCACGAGGCAGGGGGCGCGCCCTATAGGGGGGCGCCCACCACCCTCATGACCGGGTGGCAGCTCCTCTCGCGGTAATTTTTGCACAGTAAATCCTCAAATATTCCCAAAAAATCATATTAAATTGGCATGGCATTCTGAGGACTTTTATTTTCGGGATATTTTTATATTGCACGGATAAGTCAGGAACAGACAAAAAAAATACTATTTTTACTTTATTTAGTATAAATAACAGAAAGTATAAAGAGGGTGCAGAAGTTTGTGCTTCTAGTTTCATCCATCTCATGTTCATCAAAAAGAATCCACTAACAAGGTTGATCAAGTCTTGTTAACAAACTCATTCCGATAATCATGAAACCGGAGAAATTTCGAATAACACTAAGTTACCCCAACGGGGATATGCACATCCCCAATAATAAGAATATCATATTTCTTCTTGACAGTTGGTAGAGGAAATTCAAAACCTCCAAATATAATCGATGGAATTTTTCCAATAGAGTTGATGCTATGAACTTGAGGTTGTTTCCTCGGAAAGTGTACCGTATGCTCATTACCATTAACATGAAAAGTGACATTGCCTTTGTTGCAATCAATAACAGCCCCTATAGTATTAAGAAAAGGTCTTCCAAGAATAATAGACATACTATCATCCTCGGGAATATCAAGAATAACAAAGTCGGTTAAAATAGTAACGTTTGCAACCACAACAGGCACATCCTCACAAATACCAACAGGTATAGCAGTTGATTTATCATCCATTTGCAAAACTATTTCAGTAGGTGTCAACTTATTCAAGTCAAGTCTACGATATAAAGAGAGAGGCATAACACTAACACCGGCTCCAAGATCACATAAAGCAGTTTTAATATAATTTCTTTTAATGGAGCAAGGTATAGTAGGTACTCCGGGGTCTCCAAGTTTCTTTGGTATTCCACCCTTAAAAGTATAAGTATAATTAGCAAGCATGGTGGAAATCTCAGCTTTCGGTATCTTTCTTTCATTAGTAACTATATCTTTCATATATTTAGCATAAGGATTTGTTTTGAGCACATCAGTTAATCTCATACGCAAAAAGATAGGCCTAATCATTTCAGCAAAGCGCTCAAAATCCTCATCATCCTTTTTCTTGGATGGTTTTGGAGGAAAAGGCATGGGTTTCTGAACCCAAGGTTCCCTTTCTTTACCATGTTTCCTAGCAACAAAGTATCTTTTATCATAACGTTGATTCTTTGATTGTGGGTTATCAAGATCAACAGCAGGTTCAATTTCTACATCATTATCATTACTAGGTTGAGCATCATCATGAGTATTAGCATTAATATTTTCATTAGATTCAAGTTCATTACCAGATTGTGTTTCAGCATCAGACATAGATATATCATTTGGATTATCAGGTGGTTCAGCAATAGGTTCACTAGAAGTTTGCACAGTTCTATCATTTTTCTTTTTCTTCTTTTTAGAAGAACTAGGAACATCAATATTATTTCTTTGAGAATCTTGCTCGATTCTCTTAGGGTGGCCTTCAGGATACAAAGGTTCCTCAGTCATTCTACCAGTTCTAGTAGCCACTCTAACAGCATAATCATTTTTCTTACTATTCATTTCATTAAGCACTTCTTTTTGAGCTTTAAGTACTTGTTCTACTTGGGTGGTGACCATAGAAGCATGTTTGCTAATAAGTTTAAGTTCACCTTTAATATCAGCCATATAATCACCCAAGCGTCTAATCATATAAGCATTTTCTTTTAATTGTCTACCAAAATAAGCATTGAAGTCATCTTGCTTATACATAAAGTTATCAAACTCATCCAAGCATTGACTAGCAATTTTAGTAGGAGGGACTTCAGCTTTATTATATCTATAGAGAGAATTTACCTTTACTACCTGTGTCAGGATATCGAGATCAGGAGGTTCTTCAATAAATAAATAGTTGAGATCATAGGTTTCTTCAACAGGCGATGAATTAAGACCATGTATTTCTTCAATGGGAGGTAAATTCTTAACGTCTTCAGCTTTAATACCTTTTTCTTTCATAGATTTCTTTGCCTCTTGCATATGTTCAGGACTGAGAAATAAAACACATCTCTTCTTCGGAGTTGGTTTAGGAATAGGCTCAGTAATTGGAGCAGGAGTCGGCTCAGGAGGTGCCCAATTATTTTCATTTGTCAACATATTATTCAATAGAATTTCATCTTCATCCGGTGTTCTTTCCCTGAAAAGAGAACCAACACAACTATCCAGGTAATCTCTGGAAGCATCGGTTAGTCCGTTATAAAAGATATCAAGTATTTCAGGTTTCTTAAGAGGATGATCAGGCAAAGCATTAAGTTACTTGAGAAGCCTCCCCCAAGCTTGTGGGAGACTCTCTTCTTTAATTTGCACAAAGTTGTATATTTCCCTTAGAGCAGCTTGTTTCTTATGAGCAGGGAAATATTTAGCAGAGAAGTAATAAATCATATCCTGGGGACTACGCACACAACCAGGATCAAGAGAATTAAACCAAATCTTAGCATCGCCTTTTAATGAGAACGAAAATATTTTGAGTAAATAGAGGTAACGTGATCTCTCATTATTAGTGAACAGGGCAGCTATATCATTTAATTTAGTAAGATGTGCCACAACAGTTTCAGATTCATAGCCATAGAACGGATCAGATTCAGCCAAAGTAATTATATCAGGATCAACAGAGAATTCATAATCTTTATCAGGAACACATATAGGTGAAGTAGCAAAAGCAGGATCAGGTTTCATTTTATCTCTAAGTGATTCTTTGTTCCATTTAATTAATAACCTCTTAAGCTCATATCTATCTCTGCAGGCTAAAATAGCTAAAGAAGCATCTTGATCAAATAAATAACCCTTAGGAATAACAGGCATATTTTCATCATCACTATCATCATCGTATTCAGATTCAATAATTTCTTTTTCTCTAGCCCTAGCAATTTGTTCTTCTAGAAAATCACTAAGTGGCACAGTAGTATCAGGCATAGAAGCAGTTTCATCATAAGTATCATGATAAGCAGAAGTGGCATCATCAATAACATGCGACATATCAGAACGAATAGCAGAAGCAGATGTAGGTGTCACAAACTTACTCATAACAGAAGGTGAATCAAGTGCAGAGCTAGAAGGCAGTTCCTTACCTCCCTTCGTAGTTAAGGGATAGATCTTGGTTTTTGGATCTCTCAAGTTCTTCATAGTGTCCAACATATATAAATCCCAAGTGACTCAAAGAATAGAGCTATGCTCCCCGGCAACGGCGCCAGAAATTAGTCTTGATAACCCACAAGTATAGGGGATCGCAACAGCTTTCGAGGGTGGAGTATTCAACCCAAATTTATTGATTCGACACAAGGGGAGCCAAAGAATATTCTCAAGTATTAGCAGCTGAGTTGTCAATTCAACCACACCTGGAAACTTAGTATCTACAGTAAAGTGTTTAGTAGCAAAGTAATATGATAGTAGTGGTAACGGCAACAAAAGTAAAGACAGCAAAAGTAATGTTTTTGGTATTTTGTAGTGATTGTAACAGTAGTAGCGGGAAAGTAAATAAGCGTAAACCAGTATATGGAAAACTCGTAGGCACCGGATCAGTGATGGATAATTATGCCGGATGCGGTTCATCATGTAACAGTCATAACATAGGGTGACACAGAACTAGCTCCAGTTCATCAATGTAATGTAGGCATGTATTCTGTATATAGTCATACGTGCTTATGGAAAAGAACTTGCATGACATCTTTTGTCCTACCCTCCCATGGCAGTGGGGTCCTATTGGAAACTAAGGGATATTAAGGCCTCCTTTTAATAGAGAACCGGAACAAAGCATTAGCACATAGTGAATACATGAACTCCTCAAACTATGGTCATCACCGGGAGTGGTCCCGATTATTGTCACTTCGGGGTTTCTGGATCATAACACATAGTAGGTGACTATAGACTTGCAAGATAGGATCTAGAACTCACATATATTCATGACAACATAATAGGTTCAGATCTGAAATCATGGAACTCGGGCCCTAGTGACAAGCATTAAGCATAGCAAAGTCATAGAAACATCAATCTCAGAACA
This sequence comes from Triticum dicoccoides, assembly GCF_002162155.2. Classification (NCBI taxonomy): domain Eukaryota; kingdom Viridiplantae; phylum Streptophyta; class Magnoliopsida; order Poales; family Poaceae; genus Triticum; species Triticum dicoccoides. The sequence continues at coordinate 413,916,800 of NC_041388.1, read as the reverse complement.
TAATGGATACTAGGGATCAAACCCTAACAAAACTAACTCGATTACATGATAAATCTCATCCAACCCATCACTGTCCAGCAAGCCTATGATGCAATTACTCACGCATGGTGGTGAGCATCATGAAATTGGTGATGGAGGATGGTTGATGATGACGACGGCGATGAATCCCCCTCTCCGGAGCCCCGAACAGACTCTAGATCAGCCCTCCCGAGAGGTTTTAGGGCTTGGCGGCGGCTCCGTATCGTAAAACGCGATGATTTCTTCTCTCTGATTTTTTTCTCACCAAAAGCAAAATATATAGAGTTGGAGTTGGCGTCGGAGGGTCAACAGGGGGCCCACGAGGTAGGGGCGCGCCCTAGGGGGGCGCCCCCACCCTCGTGGAAAGGGTGTCGGCCCCCCTGGTCTTCATATTTGGCGAGGATTTTTTTTTTATTTTTTCTAAGACCTCCCCTGGAGTTTCAGGTCATTCCGAGAATATTTGTTTTCTGCACATAAAACAACACCATGGTAATTCTGCTGAAAACAGCGTCAGTCCGGGTTAGTTCCATTCAAACAATACAAGTTAGAGTCCAAAACAAGGGCAAAAGTGTTTGGAAAAGTAGATACGACGGAGACGTATCAGTCGGCACTGGCTGAAAAGCCTCCCCGGAAACTCAATTGGAAGTTGGGAGGAGCTCGAGGATGCTTTTCGGGCTAATTTTCAAGGGACCTACGTCTGACCTCTGGATGCAGATGATTTAAGTCATATAATTCAACAGCCCGAAGAGTCCGCCCGAAAGCTTTGGAACAGGTTTCTCACCAAGAAGAACCAAATCGTCGACTGTCCGGACGCCGAAGCCTTAGCAGCTTTCAAACACAACGTCCGAGACGAATGGCTCACCTGACACCTCGGCCAAGAAAAACCGAGAACAATGGCAGCTCTAACAAGTCTCATGACCCGCTTTTGCGTGGGCGAAGACAGCTGGTTAGCCCGCAGCAGCACCAGCGACCCAAGCACATCCAAAGTCAGGGATGGCAATGGAAAACCATGACGCAATAAAAGCAAGTGTCGAAATAAAGAAGATAGCCCAGATAATACCGTGGTAAACGCCGGATTCAGGGGCTCTCGACAAGGTCAGCGGAAAAATCCTTTCAAAGGCAGCAGAGACGGACCGTCTGGCCTAAACAAGATTCTTGACAAACTATGTCAGATTCATGGCACCCCCAATAAACCTGCAAATCACACCCATAGAGAATGCTGGGACTTCAAGCAGGCCGGTAAGCTAAACGCCGAACACAAGGGGGGAGACACCAAGCGAAGACGAGGACGAGCCTCACAAGCAAAGCACCGGAGGACAGAAAAAATTCCCACCAGAGGTTAAAACAGTCAACATGATCCATGTGACGAAGAGGAAAAGCAAACATGCACTCCGAGACACACAAGCCATAGAGCCCGTCAGCCCTAGGTTCAATCCCTGGTTGGCCTGCCCGATCGCTTTTGATCGCGGGGATCACGCGACAAGCATTCGGCATGAAGGATTGGCTGCCTTGTTGTTAGACCCAATAATAAACGGATACCATCTCACACAAGTCCTCATGGACGGCGGTAGTGGTCTAAACTTGATATATCAGGACACAGTCCGCAAAATGGGGATAGACCCATCAAAAATAAGCCACCGTACTACTACCTTCAAGGGAGTAATACCAGGCCTAGAGGCCCGCTGCACGGGCTCACTATTACTAGAGGTTGTATTCGGTTCTTCCGACAACTTCCGAAGCAAAAGGTTAAATTTCTACATCGCTCCATTCCGACGTGGCTATCAGGCACTTCTCGAAAGAGCGGCTTTTGCTCATTTTAATGCAATCCCGCATTACGCTTCTCTCAAGCTTAAGATGCCTGGTCCATGTGGCACCATCACAGTTAGCAGAAGTACTGAGCGTGCTCTACGCGCGGAAGAATGTGCGGCGGCTTTAGCCGCCGAGCACTAGACGGCCTCACCAACCAGAAAAAACGACAGGTCATCAAGACCACGGACACGGTTAGACGAGTCTGGTACACCACTACATATACATGAGATTGGTTTGATGATCAAGCCCTCCTAGACGGTACCAGGGGCGTCCCGTGTGTAATCATGGCTAGTCCGGCTCAACTTGACTTATCTTGAATTTTAATGGTTCATTGATAATAACCAATTTTCTGGCACGACAACTTCCACCGAAGTTCTTCTCTTTTACAGATGGCAATTGTGCTACACCCGTCCAGGACACGGCACAACGGAGACACAGGCGCAGACGTGTAGCAGGGACCCTCTCAAAGGTTTCTCTTTAGATTAAGACCCTGCGTCAACCTTTTTACTGTCTCTTGTTGCTCACATCCTCCGGATACTCAATACAATCGAGAAGGATGCCGACGTATTGGCATGTGGCCACGTCAGCATATTGCACGTACCTGGACACCCAGGGTTTATTATTAAGGGCATTGTTCAGCCCGGCATATGTTATAAAGACCGAATACCTTAGGGAGTGTTCAGCGTCGCGAGTTTGGCCTTATATGCATCAGCTCCGAATCATGTCTTTGGTCAAATGTTGGGTTTGCCCGGCTCCCATGTTTTGGTACCTTACGTTCCGCTATATCGGCTAAGGTAGCACTGGGAGAACTACTGCGATTGTGCCCTGGTTCATCAGGATGAGCACCTCAGTAGAGAAAGCCAAAAAATGATTGTCATGATATAGCGCGAGACTGGTCAACCACTCGATGACTCAGCGGAATCTTTGGGATTCCTCCGCATTAACAAAGGGCCGTTTCCCGGTCATGTACGTATGCGCCCCGTATTCGGACGAGCGTAGAAGTACCAGGGGCTATATAGTAGCCCCACCGTCAAACTCCTATAGCTAAGTGAAAGTGTTAAAGCAATATAGTCTGATTGCCTCGTTCGCTGCGCTACCACCTCCTTAATGTACCAAGACGTTGGATCAAGTGTAAATACACGTTTTTTGTGAACACCCCCGCATTATATGCGTGGGAGAGGAAGCCGACGACTTCAAACTTTCAGGTTATATACATATATACATAAATGGTCGCACAGGAGGCATCATAATACTTTCAGGCAAAAGTATAAACACAGCCTTGATAACTCAATAAAACATTGTTTTTATAATGGGAGTACATTTCAGTAGAACATGATGTTCTTCGAGCACTGAGCCTCTATCGAACGAGCACCTTCAAGGACTTCTTCAAAGTAGTGCTCGGCAGCCACTCGGCCCATGGCTGAGCCCTGTGTTGCAACAGTGGTAGCCTCCATCTCTGCCCAATATGTCTTGACACAGGCAAAGGCCATCTACGCACCCTCTATGCACGCCGACCTCTTCATAGCATCGATGTGCGGCACAGCACCAAGGAATTGTTGCACCAAACTAAAGTAACTATTCGGCCTTAAGCCCTCCCGGCCACAGATGATCCACAATAGACCTCATGGCGAGTCCAGACAACCTATGGAGCTCGGCCCACTCGGCCATTCGCTCATTCAACAGCAGCGGACGCACTAGAGCATGGAACTGTGACCAGAACAACTTTTCCACTTCGCGATCTTTTTGATCCTTGAAGTACTCGGCCGCATCAACAACACTTGCCACAAAATCCACGTAGGCATCCACCGAACTCCATAGTTGATCAAGAGGAGCATACTTCGGATCTCCGAACTTAGTCCACAACAAGAAGGGCTTCCCAGCCACGATATCCACAGCTTGCTGCAACTCCTCCTTCGTCGCTCTGATTTTAGAGCGGGCTTCCTTGGCTGCTACCATGGCCTTTTCCAGGCCCGTCGCCCTTGCTCGGATTTCTTCTTCAAGAAGCTGGTAACGGTCAGCGGCATCTTTCAACTCAATGGCCATCTTGGCTATCCTTTCCTTGCTCTGGCGATGCGCGGACTATTCGGCCCTCAGCTCTTCGACCGCCTTCAGAGCGGCCGCATCGCTGTTCCTTGCTTGTTCCCGAAGGGTCTCCACGGTGGTAGCTCCATCTGCAATCACAACATATTAAAGATACTGTCATCATGCTCCTCTTACTATGCGTTGATCACCGGAGAAATCACTTACCTTGTGCTTCGTCAAGCCGCTTGTTAACAAGCATGATGTCGGCATCTGCCGCATCAAGTTGCCGCTTTAGCTCGGCAAACCCATTAGTCCAGCTAGCCACCGGAGCTTCAGCCACCTGCACATAAAGGCGGTCTGGTTATTACCTGGGACTATGATCCTCTGTTTGCCGCCGTTTTCGACGACAACCAGAGTCTCAGGGGCTACTATCTGCATAGGGCACACCTAACGTGTGCGGTACTGTCAAAAACATACACTATGCCACATACCTCAAAGCCTTTCAGCAGACTCATAAAAGCTTCATGCAATCCGCTTTCAGCGGATGAAATCCTTTCAACTACCGTACCCATTAGTGTACGATGCGCTTCTGAGATGGCCGCTTGCTCCAGAAGATCCTTCAGTGCGTCCGATCGCACACTATACAGTTTCGGACTCTTTATGTTGCTCTCTTTAGGAGACGAATACTGAGGACTCCGGGTGGCCAAGGGATTACCCCCTAGCCTTGGCGGATCAGGAGAAACCCTCCGCAATGACACTTCAGGGTCGCCCGCCTCATGAGGCGGGGTGGCAGGGGGAGATGTTTTGCTCTCCATCATATCCGGAAGAAGATCCCCCGAAGACGAACTCTGTCGAGAAGGGTTACGATCCGAACTACAAGATATAGGCTTCGGTTATTGTCTTCAGAAGTAAGGTATGATATTTTCACTACTAAGTACTTTTTAATTACTTACAGCTCGGTAGAGGGCTGATTCCCTTGCGGATACTGTGCGGCAAGGGTATTCCCCGGGGCAGGACCCTCTGGCGAAGACTTCTTCCGTCGTTTGGAAACCTCTATTTCTGGATATTCAGAGGTAGCCCTCTTCCTTCCCCGGGGAGAGGGAATGTCAGATTCTTCTCCCTGGTTGTCCTCCTTCGCGGAGGCGCTCGTTCCCCCGGTTGGGACGAGTAGTGAGCGAGGCTCGCTTCTGACCTCTTTATTCCCCCCTTCCTCTTCCTTCGAGGGCACCTGATAAGGAGCCGGCTCCAGCATTCTGTCTAATACTGGATTGGCCAAGCCCTCAGGAAGGGGGGCCTGACACCTGATCATCTTCGCCTTTGTTATCCAGTCTTGGTCAAAGAGCGACTCTTCAGCGTGATGCTGTGATAAATAAGAAAAATAGTGTGTTCGGCCACAGGATTACTTACTTGGGTATCCGGGCGATTACAGCTTAGACCCGCATCCTCGGTGGTGTCCGTACACTTTATTTGTGGTCCGAAGAACAACTTGTACATCTCCTCGAGCGTCATGCCTAGGAAGTGCTGAATGATTCGCGGTCCCTCCGAGTTGAACTCCCACAAACTGAGAGGTCTACGTTTGCAAGGCGGGACCTGGCGAACTAGCATGACCTGCATCACCGTGACCAGGTTCACGTCTCTCTCAATGAGATCTCGGATGCGACTCTGCAATATCGGCACATCCTTTACTGGACCCCAGTTTAGCCCCTCGCTGATCCATGACGTCAGTTGTGGTGGGGGTCCCGAGCGAAAGGCAGGGGCGGCTACCCACTTGGCACTCTAAGGGGTTGTGATATAAAACCACTCCCGCTGCCACAAACTGGACACCTCTGGGAAGGAACCCTCTGGCCATGGAGCATCAGCGCTTTTTCTTATTACGGCACCTCCGCACTCTGCGTGCCGCCCCTCGATCATCTTCGGCTTCAAATTGAAGGTCTTGAGCCACAGGCCGAAGTGAGGGGTAGTGCGGAGGAAGGCCTCACATACGACGATGAACGACGAGATGTGAAGGAGGGAATCCGGGGCCAGATCGTGGAAATCCAGCCCATAATAGAACATGAGTCCCCTAACAAAGGGGTCCAGAGCGAGGCCTAGTCCTCAGAGGAAGTGAGAGATGAACACAACACTCTCGTTGGGTTCGGGAGTGGGGATGACCTGCCCTCGGGCGAGCAGCCTGTGTGAGATTTTGGCGGTCAGATATCTGGCCCCTCTCAGCTTCTTCATGTCCTCCTCTGTGATAGAGGAAGGCATCACCGACCTTGGAGGTTGGATCGGGACATGATTGAAGGTCCAGAGTGCCTGACCTGAGCCTGGGGTGTTGGAACTTGAGGTGGGGGAAGGATTCGATTGAGCGCGAGAGGAAAAAGGGACAGGTCTTGGCCTCTTTATAAAAAGGGTGAATGTCAAGTGTCCTCCTCGCGGCCGTTTTGGGGCTCGCCTAAAATCAAGGAGTCATACCAACGGGCACGAGTGGGTTACCCACGTCCGTATTGATGAGAATCCCGTAATAATGGGGACACGATCTCTGCTTCGATAAGACATGTCAAGAAAACCACCTCGCGATATGTGCGGTGCTGGTTGAGAAAAACGGTTCGAATAATGACCGAGCCATGACATAATGTTGTGCTGTCAAAACACGTCAGTAGATTAGATTTGTGGAAATATTATTCTCTCTACGGTGGTATGTGGAAATTATTTTGTAGGGCCGGACACTATCCTTGGGTCCAAAATCTTCTATGGAGTATTCGGAGGAGGAACCCGCCTTGCAATGCCGAAGACGAAACTGCGCGTCGGACTCATCGTCATTGAAGCCTGGTTCAGGAGCTACTGAGGGAGTCCTGGATTAGGGGGTCTCCGGACAGCTGGACTATATCCTTTGGCCGGGCTGTAGGACTATGAAGATACAAGATTGAAGACTTCGTCCCGTGTCCGGATGGGACTCTCCTTGGCGTGGAAGGCAAGCTAGGCAATACGGATATGTAGATCTCCTCCCTTGTAACCGACTCTGTGTAACCCTAGCCCCCTCCGGTGTCTATATAAACCGGAGGGTTTAGTCCGTAGGACAACATACAATCATACCATAGGCTAGCTTCTAGGGTTTAGCCTCTACGATCTCGTGGTAGATCAACTCTTGTAATACTCATATCATCAAGAACAATCAAGCAGGACGTAGGGTATTACCTCCATCAAGAGGGCCCGAACCTGGGTAAACATTTGTCCCCTGCTTCTTGTTACCATCTTCCTGTTATCCGAGATCCGCCGGTTTTCACACCGAAATCAAGCCTCTCGAAGTTGGAATAAACGTTTTGATAGTGTGATCAAAGCATATGGTTTTATACAGACTTTTGGAGAAGCCTGTATTTACAAGAAAGTGAGTGGGAGCTCTGTAGCATTTCTAATATTATATGTGGATGACATTTTGTTGATTGGAAATGATATAGAATTTCTGGATAGCATAAAAGGATATTTGAATAAGAGTTTTTCAATGAAATACCTTGGTGAAGCTGCTTGCATATTGGGCATCAAGATCTATAGAGATAGATCAAGACGCTTAATTGGACTTTCACAAAGCACATACCTTGACAAACTTTTGAAGAAGTTCAAAATGGATCAGGCAACGAAAGGGTTCTTCCCTGTGTTACAAGGTGTGAAGTTGAGTAAGAATCAATGCTCGACCACTACAGAAGATAGAGAGAAAATGAAAGATGTTCCCTATGCTTCAGCCATAGGCTCTATCATGTATGCAATGTTGTGTACCAGACCTGATGTGTGCCTTGTTATTAGTTTAGCAGGGAGGTACCAAAGTAATCCAGGAGTGGATCACTGGACAGCGGTCAAGAACATCCTGAAATACCTGAAAAGGACTAAGGATATGTTTCTTGTTTATGGAGGTGACAAAGATCTCATCATAAATGGTTACATTGATGCAAGCTTTGACACTGATCCGGATGATTCTAAATCGCAAACCGGATACGTGTTTATATTGAACGGTGGAGCTGTCAGTTGGAGCTGTTCTAAACAAAGCGTTGTGGTGGGATCTACATGTGAAGCGGAGTACATTGCTGCTTCGGAAGCAGCAAATGAAGGGGTCTGGATGAAGGAGTTCATATCCGATCTAGGTGTCATACCTAGTGCGTCGGGTCCAATGAAAATCTTTTGTGACAATACTGGTGCAATTGCCTTGGCAAAGGAATCCATATTTCACAAGAGAACCAAGCACATCAAGAGACGCTTCAATTCCATCCGCGATCAAGTCTAGGTGGGAGACATAGAGATTTGCAAGATACATACTGATCTTAATGTTGCAGACCCGTTGACTAAGCCTCTCTCACGAGCAAAACATGATCAGCACCAAGGCTCCATGGGTGTAAGAATCATTACTGTGTAATCTAGATTATTGACTCTAGTGCAAGTGGGAGACTGAAGGAAATATGCCCTAGAGGCAATAATGAAGTTATTATTTATTTCCTCATATCATGATAAATGTTTATTATTCATGCTAGAATTGTATTAACCGAAAACTTAGTACATGTGTGAATACATAGACAAACAGAGTGTCACTAGTATGCCTCTACTTGACTAGCTCATTAACAAAAGATGGTTAAGTTTCCTAACCATACACATGAGTTGTCATTTGATTAACGGGATCGCATCATTAGGAGAATGATGTGATTGACTTGACCCATTTCATTAGCTTAGGACTTGATCGTTTTAGTTTACTGTTATTGCTTTCTTCATGACTTATACATGTTCCTATAACTATGAGATTATGCAACTCCCGATTACCGAAGGAACACTTTGTGTGCTACCAAACGTCACAAGGTAACTAGGTGATTATAAAGGTGCTCTACAGGTGTCTCCAATGGTACTTGTTGAGTTGACATAGATCAAGATTAGGATTTGTCACTCCGATTGTCGGAGAGGTATCTCTGGGCCCACTCGGTAATGCACATCACTATAAGCCTTGCAAGCATTGTAACTAATGAGTTAGTTGCGGGATGATGTATTACAGAACGAGTAAAGAGACTTGTCGGTAACGAGATTGAACTAGGTATTGAGATACCAACGATCGAATCTCGGGCAAGTAACATACCGATGACAAAGGGAACAATGTATGTTGTTATGCGGTTTGACCGATAAAGATCTTCGTAGAATATGTGGGAGCCAATATGAACATCCAGGTTCCGCTATTGGTTATTGACCGGAGACATGTCTCGGTCATGTCTATATAGTTCTCGAACCCGTAGGGTCCGCGTGCTTAAAGTTCAGTGACTATCGGTATTATGAGTTTTTGTGTTTTGATGTACCGAAGGTAGTTCGGAGTCCCGAATATGATCACGGACATGACAAGGAGTCTCGAAATGGTCGAGACGTAAAGATCGATATATTGGACGACTATATTCGGACACCAGAAGTGTTCCGAGTGATTTCAGAGAAAACCGGAGTGCTAGAGGGTTACCGGACCCCCCCTCGGAGAAATAATGGGCCTTATGGGCCTTAGTGGAGAGAGAGGGCTGGCCTAGGGCAGGCCGCGCGCCCCTTCCCCTCTGGTCCGAATTGGACTAGGAGAGGGGGGCGGCGCCCCCCTTTCCTTCTCCCACTCCCCCTTCCTTTCCCCCTCCTAGTAGGAGTAGGAAAGAGAGGAGTCCTACTCCTCCTAGGAGGAGGACTCCTCCTCCTGGCGTGCCATAGAGGGTCGGACGGCCTCCCCCCTTGCTCCTTTATATACGGGGGCAGGGGTCACCTCTAGACACACAAGTTGATCATTGATCCCTTACCCGTGTGCGGTGCCCCCCTCCACCATAATCCACCTCGATCATATCGTAGCGGTGCTTAGGTGGAGCCCTGCGTCAGTAGCAACATCATCGCCGTCATCACACCGTCGTGCTGATGGAACTCTCCCGTGAAGCTCTGCTAGATCGGAATTCATGGGACGTCATCGAGCTGAACATGTGCTAAAATCGGAGGTGTCGTGCGTTCGGTACTTGGATCGGTCGGATCGTGAAGACGTTCGACTACATCAACCGCGTTCTCATAATCCTTCCGCTTACGGTCTACGAGGGTACGTGGATGATACTCTTCCCTCTCGTTGCTATACATCACCATGATCTTGCGTGTGCGTAGGAAAATTTTGAAATTACTACGTTCCCCAACGTCAACTGCATCAGATTCTTCAGCTCCGAAGAAGATGAAGCCGCTGACCAGCTCGTTTGAAAATCCAATTGATGTTGTTCCTGTCTCATCCATGCCATCAAAGGACCTTGTTCCTTTTGATGAAGAATATGTGATCCCAAGCGGATCCGATGAAGACATTCCTTTTGTTGCTTCTTCAGAGCAATTGGATGAAGAAATTGAAGCGGATGCAATCCCTTCAACCCCAATAGTCTCATCGCCCATGCCTTAGTTCACTGCTGAAGTGGTCGGCGTTGAAGAAATGAATGAAGAAGAGGATGTGGACATTGGGTGCACAACTCCAGTGCTGAACGACGACTTTTGGGAAAGTTAGCACCCTGATTCTCCTCTGTTCACACCCCTACAACAAATTCCTTAGTCCCCTGTTACTACTGAAGTACAAATAGGATTTCAAGAACCTCGTACCACTCCGTCTATACAAGAAGAGATTCCAGCCACTAGTGCTGAAGAAAATGTTAATGAAGAATTGAAGACCCAGGCTACTAATGAAGAAGAACCTGACATTCCTCAGCCTATGGATCTTGAGATTGCGATTCCTGAGGTGGTGATGCAATTGACCGATACCCCTCAGCCCAAGCCAAAGGATCCCTTCTCGAAGAAGCAGAAATTCAAGGCTGATGACTTCTTCGGCGAGCATGTATTCTTCATAGACTACAATCCTTATGACTCTACTCGTCTTAGGAGGAAGCGCTTCTGGACTTCTAGCCAGGCCAATTTCTATTCTTCACTGCTCTTCAACAAGGATAAAGTCTTCTACCACGAGCAAATTCCTCACGTGGACATGGAATCACTGCCTTGCTTCTCTCTTGTCCTCGGTGTGCTTCATGATGCAGGCCTCCTCAACTTTTTCTCTGACATTGTTGATTGGAATGAAGTGCTTATTCTTCAGTTCTATGCAACACTGCACATCACAGGTGATGCTAATGATATCAACACTTGGGTATTGGATTGGATGACCAATAGCACTCATTATAAGGCACCGGCCTCTGAATTACTTCACGCCCTACCCATCAGTCCACCCCTTGAAGGAGCTCGTTGCCTGTACCAGGAGCCTGAACTCACTGCCCATTACATGCAAGTGCTAATGAAGCCCCTGAAGCCCGGTCAAGCCCCAAGGACTAAATTCCTCATGAAGGAATTGCTATATGTGCCCAGAACAGTCTATCGCATTCTAACAAGGACAATGAGTCCTATCAAAGGCCATGACTCATCTGATGAGAAAATTGTTGGCATCATGAAGAATCTGCTATTCAACATCATACATGGCATTCCTGTCAATTATCATGATTTCTTCATGCGGACACTGGCCAATGTTGCACTCTCTCCGTTTCAGTTGAAGCCTTATGCTCCTTGGATAAAGAGACTCCTCAGAACAAGGTCTTCACTAAACTACAAGGCTGATTTTCAGAATCACCTCAGCTACCTGCCCCCAATTGAAGTCCTCAAGCAGACATATTCCTTAGCTGATGAAAAGGGCAAGGCACCTACTGTCATTGATGAAGGCATTCGTCCATTGGATGGTCAGTTTCGCAAAGCTGCATCTTATTCCACCAATGTAACACCCACAATGCGGCTATATCTCCCACGTGTCGGGGCACGACTTAGAGGCATAGTCGCATGGTAGGCTTGTCGCAAGAGAGGTAATCTTCACACATCCCATGTACTGAATAAGAAAGGGATAAAGAGTTGGCTTACAATCGTCACTTCACACAAATACAAGTTAAACATACATCATCCAAATTACAAACAAGGCCCGACTACGGAACCAAAATAAAAGAAGACAACCCCAAAAGCTAGATCCCCGATCGACCCAACTGGGCTCCACTACTGATCAACCAGAAAAGACACAAAACAACGTCAAGATCTTCCTCGAGCTCCCACTTGAGCTTGGTTGCGTCATCTGCACTGGTATCATCCGCACCTACAACTGTTTGGAAGTATCTGTGAGTCACGAGGACTCAGCAATCTCACACCCACGAGATCAAGACTATTTAAGCTTATGGGTAGGATAGGGTAATAAGGTGGAGCTGCAGCAAGCACTAAGCATATATGGTGGCTAACTTACGCAAATAAGAGCGAGAAGAGAAGCAACGCAACGGTCGTGAACTAGAAGTGATCAAGAAGTGATCCTGAAACTACTTACATTCAAGCATAACACAAGAACCGTGTTCAGTTCCCGGACTCCGCCGAGAAGAGACCATCATGGCTACACACTCGGTTGATCCATTTTAATTAAGTTAAGCGTCAAGTTCTCTACAACCGGACATTAACAAATTCCCATCTGCCCATAACCGCGGGCACGGCTTTCGAAAGTTCAAACCCTGCAGGGGTGTCCCAACTTAGCCCATCACAAGCTCTCACGGTCAATGAAGGATATTCCTTCTCCTGGGAAGACCCGATCGGTCTTGGAATCCCGGTTACAAGACATTTCGACAATGGTAAAACAAGACCAGCAAGACCGCACGATGCGCCGACATCCCTATAGGAGCTGCACATATCTCATTCTCAGGGCAACACCGGATAAGCTAAGCGTACAGGTACCAACATAACCCAAGTTACCAAGGAACAGTCCCGCACGGTGCTTTGGTTCGGACCAACACTTAGAGAAGCACTGGCCCAGGGGGGTTAAAATAAGATGACCCTCAGGAGCACGACTCCCAAGGGAAAAGTAGGTGGTGGTGAGGCAAATGGTAAAACCAAGGTTGGGCCTTGCTGGAGAAGTTTTATTCAAAGCGAACTATGAAGGGGTTCCCATAACACTCAACCGCGTAAGGGACGCACAATCAAGGAACATAACACCAGTATGACGGAAACTAGGGCGGCAAGAGTGGCACAAAACACCAGGCATAAGGTCGAGCCTTCCACCCTTTACCAAGTATGTAGATGCATTAATTAAATAAGAGATATTGTGATATCCCAACATATCCATGTTCCAACATGGAACAAACTTCAACTTCACCTACAACTAGCAACGATATAAGAGGGGCTGCGCAAAGCGGTAACATAGCCAAACAACGGTTTGCTAGGAAAGGAGGGTTAGAGGCTTGACATGGAAATATGGGAGGCATGATATAGCAAGTGGTAGGTAGCGCGGCATAGCAATAGAGCGAACAACTAGCAAGCAAAGATAGAAGTGATTTAGAGGGTATGGTCATCTTGCATGAAATCCGGCAAGGAAGAAGAACAAGTCCATGAAGAAGACAAATGGACGTAGTCGAACGGATCCTCACAACTCCAAAACGGAAGCGAAGCTAACGAGACAGGCAACCCGGAAAGAAGAAAACAACAAAGTAAGAAACCATCACATATACATGGCATGATGCACAACCAAGTATGATGCATGTCCGGTTTAAGAGGCATGGCATGGAAAAATGCATAACCAATCCTACAAATTAAGTGGAGCTCAATATGCAACGAGTTGCATATCGACGAAACACCACAACAATTATTTAGTTCTCTCCCGTTTATGTACTCAACAATATTAAATGTTGGTTAGCATGGCAAGAGGTGAAGCATAATTAAACTAACTATCAAGTCAAGTTTAAATGAGTCCAGAAATAACAAACAACAATTCCGGAAAAATCCTCATGAGCATATATTAGATTTGGTACTGTTCTGCCCTAAACCATATTTTAGAGTTGTTAAACATGCAAGATGAGTGCACCATGTTAAACTAGGCATTTTCTACCCCATTTACATATAAAGTTTATTAAATTTGGAGCTACGGTTATTTAGTTATGAAATAAAGCATTGTAACATGGCAATAAGCAAATTAATGCAAACAGCAAGTTTAAACATTTTTAACATGGATGAAAGTTGCAAAATATTAATCTACACAAAATTCTAAGCATTTTACATATATAATTTGTTTTAAAACGATGCACCATTTGTGATTTATTAAATGCATGAACTAGGGGGTCTTTCTGCAAAACGGGTGTTCCTGGGATAATAGCTAAAATCACAGGGAGGGAAAAAAGGACATGGGACAAATCTGGTATACAGAGCACTTGGTTGGTCCAACAGCAGGGGAAAGAAAAAAACAAAGAAGGGCGCACATGGGTGGCCTCACCATGGGCCAAGGCCCAGTTTGGAGGAGCGGTGGGCCGGCTTGGCGCTGGATGCGGCCCACATGGCCGGCGCGCCTGTTGTCGTCGTCATCGTCCTCGATCCAGAGGGGATCGAGGGAAGGTAGGGCGACGCGGCCTTCGGGAACTGGCGAGGCGAGGGGCACGGGAACGGCGCCGAAGGTCGGATCCGGGCCGGCGGGCGAGCTCCAGCCGGCTCCAGGACAAGGATGTCGACTCCTACCAGATCAGTGGCGGCGAAGCTCCTGCAGCTGTGCTCTTGGCGGTGAGGCATGACGATAGAGAGAGGAAAGGAAGGCAGGGAGAAGGAGGTGGAGAACGGCAGCGCGACCTGACTGGTCGCCGGTGATGGCGGACTCTGGTGACCCGCCGGAGCAGCGAACGACGGTGGGAGGCGTCGCGCGAGGGTTGGTGGCGAAGGAGCTCGAGGGCGGCGGGGCTCCTGCGGCTGCGGGCGGCGATGCGGCTCATCCGGGCCCAGATGGGCTTCCCAGGGCCCGGTGAGGGTCCTGGCGGGCCCACGGGCTTCGCGGTGGCGCGGGGAGACCAGTGGTGAGGTGGAGGCGCGAGAGAGGCCCTTGGCGGCGGCGTAGGTGGCGGTCGGCCCTGTGGGATGGCGCCAAGTGGCGAGGGGCTGGAGCGGCGCGGAAATTGAGGGGGGCTAGAGGTAGGTGGAGGGCTGGGGATGCCCAAAAATGGCAAGGGGGGCTGTTTAAATAGGGTAGGGGTTAGGGTTTGGTGGGTTTGAGGTCGTTTCTGGACCCTGTGATCGCAATCGAACGGTTCCGGTCAGAGGGGGTTTTAGCGGGCTGCAGGTGGGCTGATTGTGGCTGTGTGGAGAGGCCTTGGGCCGTGGAAGAGAAAAGAGAGAGAGGCCCGACAGCAGTTTCTAGAGACCGAAAATGTCCCACGATTTGACCGACTATAATATCGCTATAGTTATCCGTTGGGGCATCAAACGAACTCCGAATGCGATGAAATTTGATAGGCGGTCTATCTACACTATAATAAGACCTCACGATAACTTTCAACCCATTCCGAGAACATTTTCCGGCCACTTATAAAATACTATTTCGGACATGCTGCGGGCGCGCGCGCAAGTGTGTCTGCGCTCAAAACGGACAACGGAAAGAACGGGGAGACTGGGACGGGTGCAAGTTTTGAAAACATGATGATGCAATGCACATGATGACATGAGAAGATGCGACACACAAGCAACTGACAAGGCAACAACAACGAATAACTGAAAGACACCTGGTGCAACGGTCTCGGGGCGTTACAACACTCCACCACTACAAGAGGATCTCGTCTCGAGATCTAGGATGGCACCGGAGGGAAAACAGAAGAGGAAGAGGAGAGGTAAAACTAATTGCTTCTTTGACAAATGAGTGAAACCAAAGAACCCTGCGAGGTGGAACAAATTGAAAGAAAGAATATAACGAAGATGAACAAAGTTGAAAACACTCCGTTAGGAAAGAGGAACAAGGAACATTACTAGAACCTTGTCGGTTGAAAGACAAAAGAAAAGGATTGCAATGGACAAGAAGTACATGCAAGCACTCCGGATGAAACGAGATGTACAAGGAACGATAAGAATCAATTACGACAACACTCCGGTTAAAACAAGATAGAGAGGGAAAAAAGAATGATATAATTTGGGTAGCACTCCGATTGAAAATGGAAGGAATTAACAAGAACTTGACAAGATTGGATGATACTTGACGAAATCAACAACACACTGCCTCCAGAACTATTAAAGAATGGCATAAGGGGTAAGAAAGATTTTAGACAGCACTCCGGTTGAGAAGGGAGGCAAAACTAGATAAGATGAGAGAACTTGACTGAAGGACACGACACTCCGGTTGAATGGATTAGCAAAAGGAAAGAACATGATCTTTGACAAAAATGAGATGATGGGTGAAGAGAGCAACATCACTATGCCTCTAGAACGAAAGAATAGAAGTTGAAACGTTGGAAAGGAAAGAATTGAGAAAAAATGACAACTTCTACCACAATTGAGTTTGAAAAAACTCCCTTCCAAAAAGGTTATACGAAGTTGTTGGAAAACCAACAACGAAAAGAATAAGATTGTAGTGGGCTTATGGAAACATCTCAAAACTGAGGGGAAATTCTGCCACTAACAAAAAACAATAGATTGGATTAATATGAACAAGGAGACGAGAAACTTATTCCACTGGAAGGATAAATGAAGAACTTGGGTCATTTATAAGCACCATAAATAGCAACAATCCTTAGGGAAAGCTTTAGGTGAACTATACCCAAGATAACTCCAATAAAGAGATTGATGGATTGAGAAGAGCTCATGCTCAAAGAAATAGATGGGTTTAACTACCTCATTCTTGACAATTGTTGAATTATGACACATGAAGGGAAATTGTCAAGAACGACATAACACCATCTCAAAAGATAAGGTGGAAAGAATTGCACTTTGAAATGCAAGAGAAGAATACTTGAACTCCTCAAAACAAAACATGTGTTGAGCACCATGTTTATTTGAGAGTATAGCTTGGCGGATCATGACTTCGAGAGAAATCTTGAGGGCAATTGGAGAATGAAAAGAATCCTTGATGAACCACCATGTTTATCCTCCATGAAGAACTCCGGTAATAAAAGGATGATATAAAGAAAGAGAAGTTGAAAAATAACAAGACGAAGCCTTGCAATGATTAAGCTGGAGCTTCACAACGAGATAATGCGGAAAACTTAGAACTCTAGAAAGAAAGATGACTCACTTGAACCGAGAATTTACTCATCGTGAAACAAACTCCGGAAGCATGAATCAATCACTTGGATGAAGCAAGAATAAGAATTATGTTATGCGTATCCTTCACCAATATAGATTGATGACACGCAACGGATTTGGCATACTACTTATTCTCGTAAAAAGGATTAAGATAGATATTGCACAAACTTGGGAAGGTCTTCAACGAACCACCGGTAGGATTTGGAAAGAACGAATGAATTGATATGATAACGAAGGAAGAGAACTCTTGAACGAACCACCGTAAGAATTGAAAATGAACGAAGAAAACGAACACATCAACAGGAGGAATTGCAAAATGAGCGAAGGTACTTGAGAGAATTTAGATGCAAGTGAACAAAGAGATTCCGAATTGATTATAGAATACTTGAACGATGCACCGGTAAGATTTGGAGAACGAGAGCTGAAAGCTGGAATGAATAATTCTGAGATGATGGGCTCCAGAGAATCAAACTGAAAAGACTCCTGAATTGCTCCAGATGGGTGAAAAGAATTCTCACAATCGAAAACAATCATGAGAGGATGGCATCAAGCTTGAACCATGAATCTTTGAGAGAATGGGTAAGATTTGGAGGAAAAAACTCTTCTTTGGTCTTTAAAATCTGAGAATGACGAAGAGGAACACCACCATGAATTTTTGAGATACTCCAGGATGAAAATTAGAAAGGTTGAACCAATGATGAAAAGAATGTGAAATGTCTTGGAGAAGGCATCTGACTGATGATAACTCATTCTTACGTCCAACTTGGAAAAGAATTTGAGAGTAACTCCGAAAAAATAGAATAGTCAGGTAAGATCCTGGGAAAAGACCTATGGGTTAAGGCCCACTCAAAAGAAACACCGTTGAATATATTGCTTGAAAAGAGAGATTGCACCGGTTGAATTAAATGGCTTGAGTGAGATAACAACCTCGAGATATCTTGAACGGATCAAGAATGGAAACGTGAATCTTCTAAGATATCTTCAACACTCCGGAACAAATGAATAGTGAGAGCTGAGCGATTAAGAAGTGCACCGGCATGAGAAAACATGTAAAACGAGGAAAGGATATGATCAACAAAGCTTGAATTGGATCCACCGGAGAAGAAAGAGAACGAAGAATGATGAACTAGTAGAGCATCTTCAAGAGAACCACCGGGTAAGAACATTGATTGAAAAGAATGAGGAGACTTCACATGAATAAAATGGATACTTGATTAAGAAATCTGAGTCCTTGAAGGAAAAGGGTGGGAGGGCGGGAAAACAAAGGCAACTTGGGGACAAATGAAATGAACAACGTTGGGAAAACCGAGAGGTGATCTTGCGGATGTTGAAAAGATCGGATCCACTTGAAGAGAAGCACACCGGTTGAAAAGGATTGACATGACAATCTCCTCAATTATCATGAAGGATTGGTATTCACATAGAAATGTGAGAACACCACTTGGAAAAGGTATGGAATCAACAATTGACATTGAAGTAACTCGAATACCACAACAAAACAAAACAAAGGATTGGCTTGCAAAATAAGCCGGAAACAAACGTAAGATAGACCCCATGTCGTATCATGTGTCTATTGGAAGGATATCCTACGATATACTTGAATTCCCACTTATAAACTCCCGAAACTTTCTGGTTATGCAATCAGGTGTTGGGGATACAGGGGAGGCATAATATCTCACCCAAACTAACAATTCCTACATCCAGCTGTATCCATCCTTCAACACATAACCAAGAAACGTTCGAAAATCATTTACCTCAAACTTTGAAAAGCATCCGTTATACGAGTTATGGAAATACTCCCAAACTCCCACCCCAGTACTGGGTGGCGTCGAGGTTATCTCACCAACAACTGCATAAAAGAGATGTTCGATGTCGGCGAACTCAGGTATTCCAGAACTGCAACGATAAAATTGTGACGACAACACCTCGGAGCTCAGCTCCCTGGGACACTGCCACAACCCCTAAATGTCAGGAGGCACCAAGAACAATGTTCTCGTCACAAAACCATCGGAACGATTCCAAGATACCCGCGTGATCCTAAAAAAAATCGTGAAATTTGAGGAGAGAAGAGTCAAAACTTCTACATCAGGAGGCCTCACCAGAGCGACGAAGGGACCGAGGACTAAAAAGAATCCTACTCTCCGATATATATAATCCTAAGACTCAAAACATTTTGTTCTAGACTCAACAACGTCAGCGATTCGATCAAGAAGGGGGCTCCTAAGTCGGGGATGGCTCTGATTACCAACTTGTAACACCCATAATGCGGCTATATCTCCCACGTGTCAGGGCACGACTTAGAGGCATAGACGCATGGTAGGCTTGTCGCAAGAGGGGTAATCTTCACACATCCCATGTACTGAATAAGAAAGGGATAAAGAGTTGGCTTACAATCGCCACTTCACACAAATACAAGTTAAACATACATCATCCAAATTACAAACAAGGTCCGACTACAGAACCAAAATAAAAGAAGACAACCCCAAAAGCTAGATCCCCGATCGACCCAACTGGGCTCCACTACTGATCAACCAGAAAAGACACAAAACAACGACAAGATCTTCCTCGAGCTCCCACTTGAGCTCGGTTGTGTCATCTGCACTAGTATCATCGGCACATGCAACTGTTTGGAAGTATTTGTGAGTCACGAGGACTCAGCAATCTCACACCCGCAAAATCAAGAATATTTAAGCTTATGGGTAGGATAGGGTAATGAGGTGGAGCTGCAGCAAGCACTAAGCATATATGGTGGCTAACTTACGCAAATAAGAGCGAGAAGAGAAGCAACACAACGGTCGTGAACTAGAAGTAATCCTGAAACTACTTACGTTCAAGCATAACACAAGAACCGTGTTCAGTTCTCGGACTCCGCCGAGAAGAGACCATCATGGCTACACACGCGGTTGATCCATTTTAATTAAGTTAAGTGTCAAGTTCTCTACAACCGGACATTAACAAATTCCCATCTGCCCATAACCACGGGCACGGCTTTCGAAAGTTCAAACCCTGCAGGGGTGTCCCAACTTAGCCCATCACAAGCTCCCACGGTCAACGAAGGATATTCCTTCTCCTGGGAAGACCCGATCAGTCTCGAAATCCCGGCTACAGGACATTTCGACAATGGTAAAACAAGACCAGCAAGACCGCCCAATGCGCCGACATCCCAATAGGAGCTGCACATATCTCGTTCTCAAGGCAACACCGGATAAGTTAAGCGTACAAGTACCAACATAACCCAAGTTGCCAAGGAACGGTCCCGCACGGTGCTTTGGTTCAGACCAACACTTAGAGAAGCACTGGCCCGGGGGGTTAAAATAAGATGACCCTCGGGAGCGCGACTCCCAAGGGAAAAGTAGGTGGTGGTGAGGCAAATGGTAAAACCAAGGTTGGGCCTTGCTGGAGGAGTTTTATTCAAAGCGAACTGTCAAGGGGTTCCCATAAGACCCAACCGCGTAAGGGACGCAAAATCAAGGAACATAACACCGATATGACGGAAACTAGGGCGGCAAGAGTGGAACAAAACACCAGGCATAAGGCCGAGCCTTCCACCCTTTACCAAGTATATGGATGCATTAATTAAATAAGAGATATTGTGATATCCCAACATATCCATGTTCCAACATGGAACAAACTTCAACTTCACCTGCAACTAGCAACGCTATAAGAGGGGCCGCGCAAAGCGGTGACATAGCCAAACAACGGTTTGCTAGGAAAGGAGGGTTAGAGGCTTGACATGGCAATATGGGAGGCATGATATAGCAAGTGGTAGGTAGCGCGGCATAGCAATAGAGCGAACAACTAGCAAGCAAAGATAGAAGTGATTTCGAGGGTATGGTCATCTTGCCTGAAATCCCGCAAGGAAGAAGAACGAGTCCATGAAGAAGACAAACGGGCGTAGTCGAACGGATCCTCACAACTCCGAAACGGAACCGAAGCTAACGAGACAGGCAACCCGGAAAGAAGCAAACAACAAAGTAAGCAACCATCACATATACATGGCATGACGCACAACCAAGTATGATGCATGTCCGGTTTAAGAGGCATGGCATGGCAAAATGCACAACCAATCCTACAAATTAAGTGGAGCTCAATATGCAACGAGTTGCATATTGACGAAACACCACAACAATTATTTAGTTCTCTCCCGTTTATGTACTCAACAATATTAAATGTTAGTTAGCATGGCAAGAGGTGAAACATAATTAAACTAACTATCTAGTCAAGTTTAAATGAGGCTGGAAATAACAAACAACAATTCCGGAAAAATCCTCATGAGCATATATTAGATTTGGTACTGTTCTGCCCTAAACCATATTTTAGAGTTGTTAAACATGCAAGATTTGTGCACCATGTTAAACTATGAATTTTTTACCCCATTTACATATAAAGTTTATTAAATTTGGAGCTACGCTTATTTAGTTATGAAATAAAGCATTTTAACATGGCAATAAGCAAATTAATGCAAACAGCAAGTTTAAACATTTTTAATATGGATGAACGTTGCAAAATATTAATGTACACAAAATTCTAAGCATTTTACATATATAATTTTTTTTAAATCGATGCACCATTTGTGATTTATTAAGTGCATGGACTAGGGGGTCTTTCTGCAAAGCGGACGTTCCTGGGATAATAGCTAAAATCACAGAGAGGGAAAAAAGGACATGGGCCAAATCTGGCATACATAGCACTTGGTTGGCCCGACAGCAAGGGAAAGAAAAAAACAAAGAAGGGCGCACAGGGGTGGCCTCACCATGGGCCAAGGCCCAGTTTGGAGGAGCGGTGGGTCGGCTCGGCGCTGGATGCGGCCCATGCGGCTGGCGCGCTTGTCGTCGTCCTCCTCCTCGATCCAGAGGGGATCGAGGGAAGGCAGGGCGGTGCGGCCTTCGGGAACCGGCGAGGTGAGGGGCACGAGAACGGCGCCCAAGGTCGGATCCGGGCCGGCGGGCGAGCTCTAGTCGGCTCCAGGACGAGGATGGCGACTCCTACCAGATCGGTGGTGGCGAAGCTCCTGCAGCTGTGCTCTTGGCGGTGAGGCATGACGAGAGAGAGAGAGAGGAAAGGAAGGCAGGGAGAAGGAGGTGGAGAACGGCAGCGCGACCTAACTAGTCGCCAGCGACGGCGGACTCCGGTGACCCGCCGGAGCAACTAACGACGGTGGGAGGCGTCGCGCGAGGGTTGGTGGCGAAGAAGCTTGAGGGCGGCGGGGCTCCTGCGGCTGCAGGCGGCGATGCGGCTCGTCCAGGCCCAAATTGGCTTCCTAGGGCCCGATGTGGGTCCTGGTGGGCTCGCGGGCTTCGCAGCGACGCGGGGAGACCAGGGGTGAGGTGGAGGCGCGAGAGAGGCCCTGGGCGGCGGCGCAGGTGGCGGCCGGCCCTGTGGGACGGTGCCAAGTGGCGAGGAGGGGCGGGAGCGGCGCAGAAATTGAGGGGAAGGGGGCTAGAGGTAGGTGGAGGGCTAGGGATGCCCAAAAATGGCAAGGGGGGCTGTTTAAATAGGGTAGGGGTTAGGGTTTGGTGGGTTTGAGGCTGTTTCTGGACCCTGCGACCGTAATCGAACGGTTCCGGTCAGAGGGGGGTTTTAGCGGGCTGCAGGTGGGCTGATTGTGGCTGTGTGGAGAGGCCTTGGGCCGTGGAAGAGAAAAGAGAGAGAGAGAGAGAGAGAGAGAGAGAGAGAGGCCCGGCAGCAGTTTCCGGAGACCGATAACGTACGACGATTTGACCGACTATAATGTCGCTATAGTTATCCGTTGGGGCATCAAACGAACTCCGAATGCGATGAAATTTGACAGACGGTCTATCTACACTATAATAAGACCGCATGCTAACTTTCAACCCATTCTGAGAATATTTTCCGGCCACTTGTAAAATATTATTTCGGACATGCCACGGGCGCGTGCAAGTGTGTCTGGGCTCAGAACGGACAACGGAAAGAATGGGGAGACTGGGACGGATGCAAGTTTTGAAAACATGATGATGCAATGCACATGATGACATGACAAGATGCGACACACCAGCAAATGACAAGGCAACAACAGCGAATAACTGAAAGACACCTGGCGCAATGGTCTCGGGGTGTTACAACCAATGATGACTCCGCCACTCATGATTCTGCTGCAAATGCATCCAAGCCAAATCCTCAAGCCACAGCTCCCAGGGTGATGACTGACCGTGAGCTGCTTCTTAGTCTTCATCAGAAGGTGGATCAAAACCATAAATGGGTTAAGCGTCAGTTTGTTCTCTTCTTCACAACATGACTGCTACACATAATGCAGTGAATAAAAACCATTACTACCTCCATGAAGTTTTCGGTCACACCTGGGCTATCTTATCACATCTGTATGGTGAAAAAGATATGAAGCAAATGGGTCTCAAGGAGGACTTTGACTGGGTTGCACCTCCAGCGAAGAAATTCAAGAAGGTCAAAGTTCCTTCCTTGGTGGCCAGCTCATATTCTTCATCCAGCGACACCGACGAGTATGAAGACTTGGACGACACTGCGGCAGGTCCTACAACAACAAATGACCCCAACAACGCTGGCGCTCCTCCATCAACATGACATTCTTCAGGGGCGTTAGTCCTCATTTTTCGACCCTTTTGGTCATTCGATGACAAAGGGGGAGAAATTTGAGTTAGTCTTCAAGCGGGTCTACCTATATGGGCGTTTTTTTTCTAAGTTAAAACTCTCATTCTTTTGAAGACTTTGCTGGATCAAGTTGTAAACTTAAACTCTATGGTGGTCTGATACTTTTGCTGAGTTTTTCTGCATGCTTATTCCTCATTAATGTTAATGCACGCATGCTGAATTACATCAGTCACCATATTTCATCATGCATTTCAAATTCTTCATATTATTTGTTAAATGTGTGTATGAATTACAAGATATAGGGGGGATCTCCATGATTCTACTCTTCAAGTGTGCATTGCTTCAAAAGCAAATTCCTCACTATGCACATCTTCAGGGGGAGTTCTTCTATATCTTGCAATCAAATTCCTCAATGTCAGTATTTACACTTCATATTTTTATCCCCATTGAAAACTTAACCTATATTGTCATCAATCACCAAAAAGGGGGAGATTATAAGTGCATCTAGTGCCCCTTAGTGATTTTGGTGTATTGAAGACTTATAGGTTAAGGGACTGATGCGTTTGTGAGTGTACACAGGTTTATAAGTCTATGAGGAGTTTGATATTTATAGAGAAAGTTGACCCCTAAAAATTAAGTTCTTCGACTGAAGACTTCGGATTTCTGAAGACTTTGAAAGTGAAGGGTGTGATCCTGAAGACATGATATTCATTCGAGGAACATGAAGCGTGAAGACTTTTGTTTTCGTAGTTTCATTTTCTATTTCTTGAGTCATAGGAAACACCGTACTGCTAAGGGGGTCGAGGAAATACTAAGGAAAAATTTCCAAGTGATGCTCAACTCAAATCCTACATCTACCAATCCCTTCGAGTGAAGCCATTGGAAATCTCATACAGTTCAGTCAAATTTCTTCAGTGACAGAGATGAAGTTCTTCTGGTCTCTGAGGAATTTGTTCTGACTGAGGAGTTAGGAATTCGCTAGTGCGGATTGCCTACACAGTGAGGAACATGATACCCTTGAGGAATTTGATACTCAAAATTCCGACCGTTGCTGTGCTATGCGCCAGCTGTCCCAAAATATCTACCCACCTAACGGTCATATCATTGAAGGGCATTTATGTCTTATCATGTCGGGCTGCTCCCTAGGCTATAAATAGCCGCCCCCTACAACCACTAGTTGGTTGCCTACTCTGAGAGAAACTGACACTTGTCATTTGAGAGCATCCCATCCCTCCGAGGACTTTGAGCAAAAATCATCAAGTGAGGAAAACACAAACCCAAACACCTACAAACCCCAAGTGATTGAGCATCACTGAAGAGATTGATCCTGCGTGGATCCGGCTCTTGTTACCTTTGAAGACTGTGCATCTTCCAGACGGTTAGGCGTCATGGTCTAGAGCATCCAAGAGGAAATTATGGATCGCTGAGTGACCGAGTCTGTGAAGGTTTGGAAGTCACCTGAAGACTTACCACACGTGATTGGGCGAGGTCTGTGTGTCCTTAGCTCAAGGGGAATATGGTGAGGACTGAGTGTCCTAAGCTGCGTGTTCAGGACTGGGTGTCCGGGACTGTGTGTCCTCTTGTTTAAATACCTAGCCGCCCTAACCAAACGTACAACTGTCACAACAGTTGGAACTCGTCTACCAAATCATTGTCTCCACCGAGCTATCTGGTTCCAATTCCTCAACCCTTCTATTTCCTCATCTCTCTGTTGTGTGCTTGTTCATATCTGTTTGAAGACTTTGACTGAAGACTTTCTCTATTTCCTTAGCTCAATTTCTTCAACCTATTTGTCTTCATTCTATTTATCCTGTGTTTACGCTTTCTGTACTCTATGCTTGTTTTCATTTCATCATGAAGACCATGCTCATGTTATGTTATGTTATGTTTACTTCTGAGTACTTATTCTGCTGCAAGTAGTTCTTCACTCAGGAATTTCCTCACCCGCAAATTCCTTAGTGAACAATTCATAAAAATCGCCTATTCACCCCCCTCTAGTCGATATAACGCACTTCCATGAACCAGCCGGCGGACAAGTAGCCGACAATATTGTACCATCCATAAAATACCTTGCTTTAAGCACTCTAGCACACAACGAAGTGGGCTCTTGTAGTATGTGCCATGCTTGCTTAGCTAACAATGCTTGGTTGAAAGCCTCTGGGTCTCAAAAGCCCAAGCCATCGTCATGCTTGCTCGCGCACATCTTCTGCCATGCTACCCAATGGACCTTTCTTTCACCATTCATTCCACCCCACCAGAATTTAGAGGAGATTGAAGTCAGGTTCCAGCACATCTTCTTCGAGAGGTGAAAACAACTCATGGTGTAAGTCGGAGTCGCTTGTAGGACAGATTTAATTAGAACTTCTCTTGCTGCTTTAGATAATCCTTGGCCCTTCCATCCACACACTTTCCCCTTAGCACATTCCATAACATGTTTGAAAGTACCATCCTTGGACTTCCCAACCAGTGTTGGAAGTCCCAAATAGCGCTCGCTAAGAGCTTCAGACTGAATACCCACAGTCTGTTTCATTTGCTCCTTCATACCATTCTGCCCCCCCCCTCCCAAAGAAGATTGATGATTTTTGCAAATTGACTTTCTGCCCTGAAGCACCTTCGTATTGGGTTAGGATCTGTTTGAGGGTCTCCATGTTCTCCTTTGTGCCCTCCAGGAAAACAATACTATCATCTGCAAAAAAGAGGTGGGTAATATGGGGGGGCGGTGCGCCCAAATTTCACCCCTTTTATTTTCTTGTCATTCAGAGCCTTCTTAAGGAGCGTAGAAAACCCCTCCACACAAAACAAAAAAGGTATGGTGACAATGGGTCGCCCTGTCTCAGACCAGGGAGAGTAAGAAACTCCTCGAGAGCCCACCATTAAGCTTTACCGAAAATCTAGCCGATGTCACGCACCGCATGATCATGGAGACCTATTGGGGAGCAAAGCCAAACTGTGTCAAAATCTGCTCCAGAAAAATCCACTCAGCCCTATCATATGCCTTCATCATATCCAGCTTGATGGCGCACAAACTCTTCTTCCTTTTCCTCTTCCGGATAGCATGCACACACTCATATGCAACCAAAACATTATCAGTGATCAAACGCCCCGGGACAAAAGCACTTTGTTCTTCAGAAATTAGGAAAGGAAGGATACCCTTTAGCGGTTGGCAAGTACCGTAGTCGCAATCTTGTACAAAACATTACACAAACCAATAGGGCAAAATTGTGAGAGTAACTCTGGTGAGTTTACTTTCGGAATCATTACAATGACCGTTGCATTAAAAGCATCAGGAGTTTGAGCACCATTAAGGAAATCCCGAACAGCCTTACAAACATCACTCTTAACCATCGACCAGTGTCGTTGGTAAAAAAGCGCGGGGAGCCCATTCGGACCCGGCGCCTTCGTCGGACCCATTTGAAATAGCGCACCCTCAATCTCGTTATCGGTTATAGGGGCTGTTAGTTTACCATTCATTTCATCAGAGACCAAGTGCTCGATATTTTGTAAAAGAGCATTGGCATTAACTGAGCCTTCCGACGTAAACAGTGCTTCATAGAAACTTGCCGCCATATTCCTCATTTCCTCATCAACTATGCACTTCGTACCGTCTTCTTGCCTTAATGCTCGAATTCTATTCTTCCTCTTACGGTGTGACACCCGGTTTTGAAAATATTTCGTGTTTTGGTCACCTGCCCGCAGCCAATCGATTCTGGATCGCTGCCTGTACAACAGCTCCTCCCGTGCATAAATTTCTCTCAACTGCTGCTCAATATTCCAGACATCTAGTGAGCATCCGGTAGTAATAGCCCTGTTGCAAGCATCAGCTAGTTGGGTTTCAGTTTGGCTATTTGTCGTTTGATGGAGCTGAAGACCTCGCGCGCCCACCAATGCATGATGCCCGTTGTCCTCCCTAGCTGTTCCTAGATCGCCTCGAAAGTATGTTCGCCCGACCCAGCCTCACTCCAAGCCTCACTAACCATCACGTCATACAGTTCGTGTCTCGTCCAAGCTTCTTCAAACTGAAATGGTCTCAACCCTCTTCCCTCCGAGCGCGGAGCAGTCTCCGACGCCCTAACGAGGATGGCCTGGTGGTCGGATTCCTCCGTGACGAGGTGTTCGACATGAGCCTCCGGGAACAGCCCCAGGAAATTCTCAGTGCATGTGGCTCGGTCAAGCCGGACCTTAACATTATCCCCTCCATCACGCTTGTTATCCCATGTGTAAGGATACCCTGAGCAGTAGCGGAGCGTGAATCAAATATTAGGAGGGGCCAAATGAGTGTATATGGCATAGAAAAGGCTAGGATGATCAGACACGCCGGACGATTAGTAGAGCAATTAGCAGATAAGTAAGTGTATTTGGTAAATTTTCCTCTTGGAAGGGGGCCAGTGTAACACCCCGGATATGATTTACCCAATATGTAATCCAACTCTTGCCGTTTCCGGCGTTAAGTTATTTTATTTTCTCGGGTTCGGGTTTTTATCTCTGTGTGTTGTTGTCGTTGTCATGCATCTCATATCATGTCATCATGTGCATTGCATTTGCATACGTGTTCGTCTCATGCATTCGAGCATTTTCCCCGTTATCCGTTTTGCATTCCGGCGCTCCGTTCTCCTCCGGTGGTCATTTCCTTTCTTTCGTGTGTGGGGATTGAACATTTCCGGATTGGACCGAGACTTGCCAAGCGGCCTTGGTTTACTACCGGTAGACCGCCTGTCAAGTTTTGTATCATTTGGACTTCGTTTGATGCTCCAACGGTTAACCGAGGGACCGAAAAGGCCTCGTGTGTGTTGCAGCCCAACACCCCTCCAATTTGGCCCAAAACCCATCAAAACCTTCTCCATCATCTAGAGCGTTCGATCACGATCGCGTGGCCGAAAACCGCACCTCATTTGGACACTCCTAGCTCCTTCTACCTCTATTTAAAGACCCCCTCCGAAATCCGGATCTCCTTCTTCCCCGAAACCCTAGCCCCGCTTCTCTCCGCGCGCCGGACGTGTCCGCCGGCGCCGGACAACGTCCGCCGCCACCCGCGACCACCCACGGGCCGCCACGTGTCGCCATCGCCTCCACCAACCGCGCCGGCCCGGAGAGCCCGCGTGCGGCCCT
>NC_041388.1:413822906-413887962 GCF_002162155.2 Triticum dicoccoides | reverse complement strand
CCGCCCGGGGTTTCTCCCTCCTCCGCCCGACGCCGCTTCGCCACCTCGCCGCCCATCGTCGGCGACCGCTGCCGCCTCGCCACTCCGGCGACTGCCCGGAGCTCCGCCGCCCCGCCGCGCAAGAGCCGCCCGGGTCCGGCCGCCCCTCGCCGCTTCGACCTCACCGCCGTTCTCCTCCGCAGGCGCCGCGCCGCCCGGTCCCTCTCCTTCCTCCTCCCTGGAATGGCAAGTCCGGCGACCCTCCGGCAAACCTCGTAATCCGTGCAACTACAGTAACCGCGCCAGATCCAGATCTGGATCGGGAGGTTGACTTTTGCCCCGAAACCCTAATATTTTGCCCTTGTTCATCGTGCCATAACTTTTCATCCGTTTTGGGCATATAACATATCAAAATGTTCGTCTCAGAGAGCACATCATTTCATCTCATTGCATCATTTTCATTTGAGTTCATCTTGATGCCCGAAATGCTGTTGGAAGAATGCTATTTGAGATAATTGTCAGATCTGCTGCTCCAATTAGACATTTGTCATTTTTGCCATGATTAATGTGTGCATGATATGCCCCTGAGCTCTACATGAGTTTTGTTATATGTTTTGCCATCTATCCAGAGGTGCAACCCATGTATTTTTGTGATTTCAGGGACTTAGCATTTCCACTAAGTCCTTGAATTGTTTATCTCAATATGCCATATGTTCATGTTGATTCTTAGTGATCCGTGCCTCTTTTGAGGATGATCAGTAAGGATGTTTTGTTGATCTTGTACTGGTATATCCATTCATGTCTTTGTTTGCAATTATGGAGCACCCTAGCTTGAGTCAATCGAGCTCTACTTTTGCTATTTCGTGAATCTGGGCAGTTTGTCTACTTGTTAGCAATTTTGCCGAGGATGTTGTAGTTGATCCGTGCATGCTATGTTATTGTTCTTGCCATGTCTAGCTTGTATAATGTGTATTCTTGATGGGTGCATGATTAGATTGTCATGACTTGCTCTGTAGTGAGTGCATCGAGCTCGTAAACATGCCTACTTGATATCTGTTTCAGCATGCTCCAGTTTTCACTAAGTCTGAGAACTGATTATGTTTTTGCCATGTTCACATGCTTGCAAATGTATTTTCCGATCCCTTTTAGCTCAAGGTCACTAAGTGACTTTTGCTAAGCTCTTTGAGTAGCTCCATGCCATGCTTTACTTTGCCATGTCCAGGTCCTGTAGCATATTGTTTTCATGCTCCAAAGAGTGCTATCTGATCTGAAATTCTAGACAAGTGTTAATTTCACTAAGTCTGAAATCTGTTTACCAAATGCATTTTTGCCATGCTTGTTTGAACCTGTTAATGGATGAATTGGACGTAGCTCAGTGCTAGTCTTTTGTCAAGCATCATGTATGGATCCCTGCCATGTATTTTGTTGTCATGTTTGGGTGCTGTAGCATGTTCATCGTGTTGCATTTAGATGGCTACTTGTTGTAAATCGCAGAACGTGGTCATATTTGAATTGCTTGCCATTTCCAAACCGTAACTCCAATTCCGGCGTTCTTTATATCTTTTCAGGCAATTTCATCTCACCTTTCCAGTGGCACACTTGGATTTCCAAGTTGAGGCCAGGTTCATGCATTCCTTGTCAAATCTTGCATATGCACCGCATATCGCATCCCGCATAGCATACCACCTTTGCATCATGTTGTTTGAGTTTGCACGTGGTTGATTGTGTCCTTGTTGCTTGTTCGTCTTGTTTGGGTAGAGCCGGGAGACGAGTTCGTTAACGAGGAGCCCGTTGAGTTTGCTTTCGAGGATCCAGTCAACTCTGACAGCTTTGCAGGCAAGATGATCATACCCTCGAAATCACTACTATCTTTACTTTGCTAGATGCTCGCTCTTTTGCTATGCCTATGCTACGATGCCTACCACTTGCTTATCATGCCTCCCAAATTGCCATGTTCAACCTCTAACCCACCATGTCCTAGCAAACCATTGATTGTCTATGTTACCGCTTTGCTCAGCCCCTCTTATAGCGTTGCTAGTTGCAGGTGAAGATTGGAGACCGTTCCTTGTTGGAACATTATTTACTTGTTGGGATATCATTTTATTGCCTTGTTATCTTAATGCATCTATATACTTGGTAAAGGGTGGAAGGCTCGGCCTCTCGCCTAGTGTTTTGTTCCACTCTTGCCGCCCTAGTTTCCGTCATATCGGTTTTATGTTCTCAGATTTTTGCGTTCCTTACGCGGTTGGGTGATAATGGGAACCCCTTGATAGTTCGCCTTGATTAAAGCTTTTCCAGCAATGCCCAACCTTGGTTTTACCATTTGCCACCTAGCCTCTTTTCCCTTGGGTTTCCGGAGCCCGAGGGTCATCTTATTTTAAACCCCCCCGAGCCAGTGCTCCTCTGAATGTTGGTCCACCTGTCAGCTGCCGGTGGCCACCAGGGGCAACTCTGGGCTGGCCTACCCGTACCTAAGATAATCTGAGTGTGCCCTGAGAACGAGATATGTGCAGCTCCTATCGGGATTTGTCGGCACATTCGGGTGGTGTTGCTGGATTTGTTTTAACTTATCGAAGTGTCTTGAAGAACCGGGATACCGAGTCTGATCGGAATATCTCGGGAGAAGGTCTATTCCTTCGTTGACCGTGAGAGCTTGTCATGGGCTAAGTTGGGACTCCCCTGCAGGGATTTGAACTTTCGAAAGTCGTGCCCGCGATTATGGGCAGATGGGAATTTGTTAATGTCCGGTTGTAGATAACTTGAACCTTAACTTAATTAAAATGAATCAACTGAGTGAGTTGCCGTGATGGTCTCTTCTCGGCGGAGTCCGGAAGTGAACACGGTGTTGGAGTAATGCTTGCCGCAGGTTGCCCCCTAGTTACTCGTTCGCGCTTTGCCTCCTCTTCTCGCTCTCTTTTGCGAACAGGATAGCCACCATATATGCTAGTCGCTTGCTGCAGCTCCACATATCTTCCTTGCCTTACCTATTAAGTTTAAATAGTCTTGATTGCGAGGGTGCGAGATTGCTGAGTCCCTGTGGCTCATAGATTACTTCCAAACCAGATGCAGGGCCTGATGACTCCGTTTCAGATGACGCGCTTGAGCTCAAGTGGGAGTTCGACGAGGACTCACGCCGATACTACGTGTCTTTCTCTGATGATCGATAGTGGTGCCCAGTTGGGGTGATCGGGACCGTGTCGCATGTTGGGTTTATCTTTTATTTTGGCGCCATAGTCGGGCCATGAGTGTTTGTTTGATGTAATGCTATTTATGTACTTTGATTGACGTGGCAAGTGTAAGCCAACTATGTATCTCCCCTTTTATTATCTATATTACATGAGATGTTGTAAAGATTGCCTAACTTGCGACATTGCTTTTAATGCGGTTATGCCTCTAAGTCGTGCCTCGACACATGGGAGCTATAGCCGCATCGAGGGCGTTACAGCCAGGGCCCGGAATTGTCCCCACTACGCTCCGCCACTGACCTGAGAACCCCAAATTAACAAGTCCACAGTCCGCCAAGCAATCTTTAAAGTCCTTCATTTGGGCAAACGGCCTCAGGTTGCCTCTAAGTTGATCCGATTGAAAAAGTGCCTCGTTGTAGTCACCAACACATATCCATGGAAGGTTATCCTGCGCTCCTAAGTATCGAATGGCATCCCACGACTTTCTCTCTGAAGGTCCGTCTTGTGTTTTCTATCGTGCTTGTGTACCAAAAAATTTGGTGAACCATAAAAGAAAAAGAAAAAGAAATACCTACAGGAAATTGGCATCCCTACATAAAAAATTTCACTGCTCAACCACAAAACAACAAAAACCTACATGACAAAATATGCCAACAAGATTTTAATATTTTTTTCTGTGACAAAATGATCGAACAGATTAAAAATGTTATAAAAACAAAAGAAAGAAGAATTGCCATGACGGAAAATGCTATAATTGCCGTGAAATTAAAAACAAGAGGGTGATGTTTTAGTGCCATGACGGAAAACCATATTTTAAAGTTTTGGAAAAATCTAAAATATACGGGATGTTAAGAGGGTGATGTTTTATTGCCACACAAAAATTCAAATTGAAACACGGTAGGAGATGTGAACTATGAAAAAGACAAATTCAGCCCTGTAGTGACATTACTGTCCGGCATTATTCAATGTTGATTTTCTCTTTTTCATAGCCCGCATCTCGCAATGCATTTCAACTTGAAATTTTGTGTGATGATAAAACATCATCATCTTAACATCTCGTATTTTTTCAGATTTTTTAAAAACTTTAAAATAATTTTTTTCGGTTTCCATCGAATGTTGATTTCTGTATGATATTCTCCCGGTTTCACTGACATGCGCTACGCGCCTCTACGGCCTCGGCAAGCCGCCGCACACCTGCCTCTGCTCGAGACCGCGTCGTACGGTGACGGGACGGCGGAGGCGGAGCAACCGAGAGAGACGGAGGAGCTGCCAGCCTCGCGCTCGCGGAGCCGCGAGCGAACGAATGGTCGCCACTCGCGGAGCCGCTCCGCACGTCGGACAATAGCCTCCCACGCACCCCACGCCAGCCCCCCATCCGCCGTTGGCTCCACCCCATCCGACGGCGCCGCGCGCGCCCCACACGCCACCCCCGTGCGCCCTACACCCTTCCAGAATCCTCCCGACGCCCTCGCCGTCGTCTCCCCCCTCGCCCCTAAACCCACCCCCCTCCACCATTCTATCCCAAGTATAAACCCTAGCCCAGCCCCCTTATCCTTTCGTCTCCCCCTCCCAGACACCGCGCCGGAACCCAAACCAACCGAACGACCTACCACCAGCGAGCGCCGCGACAAGACCCCGCGCCTGCCGTCTGCCTCTCCCATGGCGCCCGCGCTGAGCAGGACCCTGGGCCCGTCGTCGGTGGCGGCGCTGCGGCCGAGCCCGTCGCGGGGGCCGCCGCGGGCCGCGCTCGCGCCGCAGGGGAGGAGGCCCGCCGGCGCCAGAGGGGTCAGGTGGGAGGCCGGGAGGGGCCGGCTGGTCGGGGCGAGGTGCGCCTCCGCCGTCGCCGAGAAGGCCGCCGGCGAGGAGGAGGAGGCCGCCGGGGAGGAGTTCGAGTACCAGGCCGAGGTGGGTGGGGGGCCTCCAGTCCTTGTGTAACATCCGGTTGGATTTTGGACCCCCTTGAATCTGGGAGGCGTGACGACCAGTCGGTTCTGGATTGCTGCGCTCTCTAGTGGCAGGATCCGTGGCTCATTTATTACAGGATATAATGAAATTGAGAGGCTGTTGCCAATTGATTTGTGAGTAGGTTTTGACAGTCAGGATGGGATGCTTATGCAGTTTCTCTTTCTGTCCTGCAGGTTAGCCGGTTGATGGATTTGATTGTTCACAGCCTCTACAGCCACAAGGAAGTGTTCCTTCGGGAGCTTGTAAGGTCAGTCTTCTGCTCAAGATGTATGATAATTGAACCATTATTAGAATCTCTGCTGACTGTCTGACCTGGACAAATTTATGTTTTCACCCAGTAATGCGAGTGATGCTTTGGATAAGCTGAGATTTCTCAGTGTAACTGACCCATCCGTGCTGGCTGATGGTGGTGACATGGAAATAAGGATTAAACCTGACCCTGATGCTGGCACAATAACTATCACGTATGTTCTTCTCCATCAGCTTGGCAGTTCAATCATCAATTCTGATAGAAGTCACAATTCAGTCTCTGACCTGATGTTTTGGATTTTACAGTGATAGTGGCATTGGGATGACAAAGGATGAGCTCAAGGACTGCCTTGGAACTATTGCGCAAAGTGGTACCTCCAAATTTTTGAAGGCTCTGAAGGTGGCACCTCCTTTCCCATCTAGCCTCATCAGTTTCTGTTCTATGATGACTTTGTTTCCTTCTTGATGTTTGATGCCAATTTGGTCTTTTTTCAGGAGAACAAAGAGCTTGGCTCAGATAATGGACTTATTGGTCAATTTGGTGTTGGATTTTATTCGGCTTTTCTTGTTGCAGAGAAGGTACAGAATATCCATTGGATGGCGAACCATTGTACATGAATGTTTTGAGGAATAATTTCAAATTATCTATACATCTGTTTTGCAAGCCAAAAGTAGTTTTCAAACTTGTGGTTACTTCGTTGCCTTGCAGGTTGTTGTGTCCACTAAGAGTCCCAAGACAGATAAGCAGTATATATGGGAAGCTGAGGCTAACAGTAGCTCATACGTTATCAGGGAAGAGACTGATCCTGAGAAAATGCTGACACGTGGAACACAGATTACTCTCTTTTTAAGAGTGAGAAGCTCATACTGATATTCTATACAACCTTTATCACCTAACACAACTCTTAACTATACTTTTGTTTCTCTAGGAGGAGGATAAGTATGAATTTGCTGAACCTACGAGGATTCAAGGTCTAGTTAAGAACTATTCGCAGTTTGTTTCGTTCCCCATTTTTACATGGCAAGAGAAATCTAGAACAGTTGAGGTAGGATTTTGACTTTTTGAGTATGCTCTGCTTTAAAGCTTAAACCTCCAGTCATTGTTAAGTCACGTTGAAATTGATATTTATTTCTTCTCTTCTGTGCACTTGTTACATCCTCTAAATAGGTTGAAGAAGAGGAGTCAAAAGAAACTGAAGAGACAGCAGAGGTTAGCTTTATGTGCATTTGGTTGTCACTGTGATCAAACTCATCCATGTTGTATATAGAAATAATCCCTCTTTTGTAGGGTGAGAAGGAGAAGAAGAAGAAAACTATCACTGAGAAGTACTGGGATTGGGAATTAGCAAATGAAACGAAGCCAATATGGGTATGTTGGCACCCAAATTATTTGTTTCCATATCCTTATCATTGTCACCTGCAGTCCAACTGTCATGTGAAACATGTCTTTACTTTAGTAGTTTGGTTTTCTATTGGATATATATATTAAAGAAACAGAAGCTGAAATGGATTTTCTTGTCTTGTAGATGAGAAATCCAAAGGAAGTTGAGGAAACCGAATACAATGAATTTTACAAGAAGGCATTCAATGAGTTTTTGGATCCTCTAGCTCATGCACACTTCACAACAGAGGTGCGCACACTTACGAAAGTAAGCATCTGTTATGTCAATGCATACCAAACATTCTGACAAGACTTTTTGTTCCAAACAGGGTGAGGTGGAATTTAGGAGTGTTCTCTACATCCCAGGAATGGCACCACTTAGCAACGAGGAGATAATGAACCCTAAGACCAAAAATATCAGGTTGTATGTCAAGAGGGTTTTCATTTCTGATGACTTTGATGGCGAGCTGGTATGTTGCCACAATTTTTTTTATTGTGGTATTAGAAGCTACTGTACTTTGGTTACTGTTGTAATGGGCTGCTGAACTTTAGTGTTCTCTCTGCAGTTCCCCAGGTACTTGAGCTTTGTCAAAGGTGTTGTTGACTCAAATGATCTCCCTCTGAATGTTTCTCGTGAGATTCTTCAAGAAAGTCGTATTGTAAGTTACTGGAAAGCATTTGTGACTTAATCTGCAGTTCTTTAGTATGTGGTTCTTGGAACTAATTATCACCATCCATATGTTTCAGGTCAGGATCATGCGCAAGAGACTTGTTAGGAAGACTTTTGATATGATTCAGGATATTGCTGACAAGGATAGCAAGGAGGTAAGAGTTAACTTCCTCTTATTCCCAAGCTGTTGTTTCATCGGGCTTTTCTTGAAGCTTGACGTGCTTTGTGCAGGACTACAAGAAATTTTGGGAGAGCTTTGGCAAATTTATGAAACTTGGTTGCATTGAGGACTCTGGAAATCAGAAGCGCCTTGCTCCTTTGCTGCGGTTTTATTCCTCGAAAAATGAAACGGATTTGATAAGTCTGGACCAGTATGTGGAGAATATGCCCGAGACCCAGAAGGCAATCTATTATATTGCTACAGATAGTCTTCAGAGTGCAAAGACTGCTCCTTTCTTGGAAAAGCTGCTTCAGAAAGATATTGAAGTATGTGCTTATCTTGTTGTTGTCATAGAATTGATTTTCTGTTGTGCTACAGTTAGCTTAAGCTGACACTATTTCATTTTTCTAGGTTCTATACCTTATCGAGCCGATTGATGAGGTAGCTATTCAGAATCTGCAGACGTACAAAGAGAAAAAGTTTGTTGATATCAGCAAGGAAGACCTAGAATTGGGTTAGTGAATTTGAATATTCATGTGATTGGTTATAGTCCTTTGGCAGTTTCTGCATGACAATAACATATATTGGCTGTTGCAGGCGATGAGGATGAGGACAAGGAAGAAACCAAGCAGGAATACACTCTTCTTTGTGACTGGATAAAGCAGCAGCTGGGTGACAAAGTTGCCAAGGTCCAAATTTCGAAGCGACTCAGCTCTTCACCATGTGTTCTTGTATCTGGCAAGTTTGGTTGGTCGGCTAACATGGAAAGGTAGCTTGATGGTTCATTCACTTGCCCAATTTGGTAAAATAAGCGCGCTGTCCTTGTCCTAACACTTCAACTTGATAGGCTTATGAAAGCACAAACGCTTGGTGACACATCAAGCTTGGAGTTCATGAGAGGAAGAAGAATTTTTGAAATCAATCCCGACCACCCTATTGTCAAGGACTTGAGTGTAAGATACCTGCAACCTTTTCTTGCAAATCGTAACTATATTTGTTGTTGTTCAATCACCTGCAACCTTTTCTTGCAAATCGTAAGTATATTTGTTGTTGTTCAATCACTAATGTATACTTCGTGAATAACTGTAGGCTGCTTGCAAGAACGAGCCTGAGAGCACCGAAGCCAAGAGGGCAGTTGAGTTGCTGTACGAGACTGCCCTGATCTCCAGTGGATACACTGTAAGTACAAGATACCTATATGCTCCCGTTCATGGTCAGTGATGATACATATCGCTCGTGGCCTAATGATTGTTGCTTGGTTTGTTTAGCCTGAGAGTCCAGCGGAGTTGGGGGGCAAGATCTACGAGATGATGACCATCGCCCTTGGCGGGAGATGGGGTCGATCCGGCACCGAGGAGGCTGAGACCAATGCCGACGTCGACTCTTCTGAAGGTGTTGTCACGGAGGTCGTTGAGCCATCCGAAGTCAGGACTGAGAATGAGAATGACCCATGGAGAGATTAGTTAGTTCTGTAGGCATCCATTTTATTTTTTAAATACCCTGGAGGTGGATGAGCAAAAAATAGAAGTATCACTGGAGCCAGAGTGATGATGACATCGAGCGATGGACTGTCTTTGTAAGAACACTGAGCTCCAGAATCTTGTTTGTTATCGCCCAAGGCTAAATTTTGTAGGTGACTTTTTTGACGGCCGTGGAATTAATTTGTCTTTGCTATATACGTATGTTTCATGCATTTTACCTGCGTGATCTGTCTTTTCTGGAGACTTGGATCAATGGTTTGCAGTGTAGACAAAAACTAAGACAAACATGTCGTCGTGCTCTCTATCTTGTGTTCGGTGCTTCGGTGCTCTCTTGGCTTCGTGAACCCCAGCTTGGCCATGGATCAACAGAATTTCATTCAGCCTCAGGCACTACTTTGCAATCCTGAAGATTAGACTATCATCCGCAATATCATTGAACCTACAGCAAAAATATCATACAGGAGGATCAAGAATGGTGACACGTGGTTCCCCGCTGCAGTCCACTTCCCGGAAGTTGTGAAGTGCCGAAGTAAAGGAAACACTTTATACACAATCAAAATATCATCGGTGATCTGGATTGGGTGCTACGCATCTTGGTTATCTTTCTACTTAAAAAATGCGCAACATTCTATCGGCCGCTCGTTATTCGTCTAACCTCACCCTCCGCCCATCCTTGTTTTGATTTCTCCCCCTTCATCCCCGATTTTTTTACTAGTTTTATCTGAAAACCGCATTAATAAGAACATGTCTTATGCCTCAATAAGCACATGTCTTATTGGCTTACCAATAAAAATCCTATTTTTTTTAAAACCAATATGTAACATCAAAATAAAATTGTTTTTTATTATGCCATCACATTAACAATACTCCCTCCGTTTCTTTTTGCTCCGCATGTAAGATTTGGTCAAAGTTAAACTACACAAAGTTTGACCAAATTTATATAAAAAAATATGAACATCTACAATACTAAAACTATATAGTATGAAAATACATTTCATGGTGTATCTGATAATATTGATTTCATATTGTGAATGTAAAGTTAGTCAAACTCTACAAAGCTTGACTTTGACCAAATCTTATATGAGGACTAAAAAGAAACTGAGGGAGTATAATTATATGTAAATCATCATGGTTGTGTACAAAATCTCATTAAAAATTCAGAATCAATAACTCCCAAACGTCAGATTCCTAGATTGTCGTCCCGAACGCCATCGCAACCGTTGCCCGAATCTTGATGCCCTTTCCATGCCATGTCATCACAAATGATTCGTTCGGGTCAAGCCGCGATCGCCCCGAACGCCTTAGGCCAACTCCACCGCGCGACCCCATCTTGTCCGGCCCCGTCCGTTTGGGGTAAAACGGACAAACGAGGTGGCCCAGCGTGCGACGGCCCGGACCCATCTGGTCTGTTTTGTGTCCGGACCGATCCATTTCGAGCGCAAATTTGCGCTGGGTTTGGGTCGCGGCGGACAGCGAACGGACGCTTCGAACGTCCGCGTCGGGGCCGCGTGGCAGGCGACCACCTACCTCCCACCCGCCAACATAAATGCGCACGGGCGGGTGGCCCCACCTGTCATCCGCACTGCGAAGGGTCGCCGTCCTTCTTAAATGGGAAGCCGTGGACTGGTCGTCGTCCATAGTTCCCACTCCGGCCCCTCTCCGCCCCCTCGAAACCCTACATCCTCGAAACCCTAGCCGCTCCCCGTCGTCGACCTCGCCGGCCGGCCGCAGCCATGGGCCTTTGGAAGCACGACCGCAAGGGTAAGCACGACCGCGAGGCCGGCTCCTCCTCGGGACACCGCCGCGGCTCCGTCAAGAAGGAGGAGCCCGCGTCACCGCCGCGCTCCTCCATTCGAGCCCCCGCGCCTGCCCCCTTCACTATCGCGCCTAGGACCGCCGGCGAGCGCGACCGGCGGTACCTGGCCGTCGATGTGTGCTGACGGTACTGGGAGACGAGGATGCCGGTCCCATGGAGCGACGTGCACCTCCCCAACAACTGGCACCTCTCCGCGGACCGGGTCCCCGTCCCGCCGGTGCCAGCGAGCGGCCGTGCCAGGCGCGATGAGATCGAGCGCCGCCGCCGCCTCCTCCCCGACGACCTATTCCACGACGAGAGGTACGCCCCTGACTCCGTCCTGTGGGACACTTGGCTCCAGGACGAGCACGACGTGCGACGCGCGTCGTACTTCGCTGGCACGGGGTCGGGGCCGCGGCGGCCACGTCGGGAGGTGCGCGGGCATACGCGAGTGCGCGGCCTGACGCCCACGCCGTCGCCTTCCCCATCGCCACCTCCACCTCCTCGCATGACAGCGGAGGAGGAGGCCCGGATCATGGCGCGTGTCATGGACGACTCCATGTACACGCACGATGAGCGCCAATGGCCGGGCCTCGAGGAGACGATGGCCCTCTCCGCGGCCGGTGACGTCGTCATCCCCGAGCCGAAGGAGGAGGTGACAGAGGAGCCGCCGGTGGCTGCCTTCCACCCGGGCCTGGTGGGCCAGGGGTGGACCTGGTCATGCACGGCGGAGCAGATGGCGGCCGCCGTGGGGGGCAACTGGTGCCCCACGCTGCCGCGGTCTCCGGAGCGCGACGCCTCGCCTCAGGAAGAGGTGGCGCAGGCACCGGCCACCTTCCTGAAGGAAATATGCCCTAGAGGCAATAATAAAGTTATTATTTATTTCCTTATATCATGATAAATGTTTATTATTCATGTTAGAATTGTATTAACCGAAAACATAATACATGTGTGAATACATAGACAAACAGAGTGTCACTAGTATGCCTCTACTTGACTAGCTCGTTGATCAAAGATGATTATGTTTCCTAACCATAGACATGAGTTGTCATTTAAAAACATTATAACTGAGAAGTTTTCCTGCCATCTCAGGGCATTAGCAAGGTCAGCCGTTGGATTAGCGCTATGTTAGCCGCGAACTGAGCCTAACGTCGCAAGGGCAGCTACTCCCGTAGCTATTTTGGAGCCCAGGGGTTAATCGGGCCAGTTTTCTACTCGGCCAAGGCAGCAAAGCCCGCTTAAGCAAAGACAATAAAACAGCGAACCAGCACGTCCCTTCGCTCCTCACGACGCCCCCTCCTCTCCCCGCCGCCGCCCACGACGGCGTCTCCTCGCCTCCCTCAACTTCGGGCGTCAATCCGAGGCGATGCTTGCCAGTGATCCGGCACAGGAGGGGATCAACCCAAGGCGATGCGTGCGAGGATGCGATGTTCAATAGGATCCCGCCGGTAGCAGATGTGCGACGTCTCCTCTTCCCCGTCACCGTTGCTCCTAGCTGCAGCCACTCGTGCACACCACTGCCAGGTTTAGTTCAATCGCTTTTGTTTATGAGACACTGTCCGATGCTTAGATTCAGTGCGCCACTAGCCTCAAGGGAGATTTGGAGGAGGCCGAGGCTTGGAACACCGAAGACATGTGCTTGCGTCAGCTTGATGCCACTCCGCCACTGCAGGTTATTCGCATAGATTCAGCCGCTCTCCTATCATTTTGTTCATCAAAAATGATTGTTGGATATCACTTGCAGTTCTATATAATATGAAAATTCTGGTATTCATTGCTCCCAGTTGCTTGAGGCAAATAATTAGATTAGTATATTTGGTGGAGTTGTACGATGTGAAAGAACAATGTTTGTTTCTATCAGTTAGAAACTGAAGAATACATCTAAACTGCCTGATGTCGAGAATACAAATTAGTGATAGAGATGTACGGATTGATGATTCCATTAGAATCCAAGAACATTTCAGTGGCTCCTTTTTTTTACTATGTATATGTAGTTGGCCGTACAAACAATTCTGTGTGTCTTGCAAAATTCCTTTTTGTTAATGTAGTGTGAGATTCCAATATAAATATCCATTTACTGTGTCCTTTCCGGCACACAATAGTGTAGTTTAAAAAAGAGGATAAATGTTCCAGAAGAGCTGGTAACTTTCTCAATTATGTAGATTATTAGGAGATGTGAAGGAAGTTTGAGTGGATGAGTTATATCCTATCCAAGATACCTGGTGTACAATTACCCTGCAATTATCCGTCGCCGGCGAGTGGCGCACATCAGTCGCCATTAAGGTCCTATTGTGATGGTTATATACCTCCTTGATTTCCGGCAATTGTTCGGTGCTTAAGGTGACCCTCTACCTCGCAGGCAGATTACCATGGTCGGCTGGATTGACCTGCCCCCGATTCACCTGCATTACGCATCTCGGCTTGATCGATTGGATACCATCAAGCGCTGGATTCCTTCGGGTGCCTTGCCGCAGCTGAATCTCCTCGAGCGCGTTGTCTCCCTCCCACACTGGATCCCCTCAGATATTTGAGTATCATTCCGGTCTTAAATTATGTTTCTGGAGAGAAACACAGGAAACTGAGCTACGCTGCCTGATCTTCTTTGTCCCCAACGGATCTCCTCTCACATGATCTTGTGACGGTTGACGTGCAGGTATTGACTTCAGTTTCTACATTTTAGATAGATCAGTAGGCTAAATTTTCAAAATGGAAATGACTAAGCATGCTTTCTCTGTCTTGTGCAGAATTGGGAGGACTTGAATGTGGTAAGGACCTCTGCTACATCGGCTAACACAGCAGCAAGGATTCGCTTACTCAGTATTATCCATTGCTCCAGTCGTATATAACCTTGCAGGTTAGGTTATATTGACGAATATTATTGGAAAAAAATTCTTCATACATTACAACAATTTGATTTATTTCTGGTTCCATAACATCTATTTGTGGTCTGCACTCTGGAATATGCTTGCAACAATCGAGTAGAAGGAATACTTACTGAAGTGGCCAGCATTTCCGTCAACTGTGGTATTTGATCTTTACTACCACAAGTGTTTTTCAGGTGTATTTTTTAATTATTTTTCTCTTTCTCCCATTTACAAAAAAATATATCTCTGTCAAAAAAACTTCAAAATAGATGGGCGCAGCAACGCGCGCCAACAATGATCTAGTTTGATTAACGGGATCACATCATTAGGAGAATGATGTGATTGACATGACCCATTCCATTAGCTTAGCACCCGATCGTTTAGTATGTTGCTATTGCTTTCTTCATGACTTATACATGTTCCTGTGACTATGAGATTATGCAATTCCCGTTTGCCGGAGGAACACTTTGTGTGCTACCAAACGTCACAACGTAACTGGGTGATTATAAAGGTGCTCTATAGGTGTCTCCAAAGGTACATGTTGGGTTGGCGTATTTCGAGATTAGGATTTGTCACTCTGATTATCGGAGAGGTATCTCTGGGCCCTCTCGGTAATGCACATCACTTAAGCCTTGCAAGCAGTGCAACTAATGAGTTAGTTGCGAGATGATGTATTACGGAACGAGTAAAGAGACTTGCCGATAACGAGATTGAGCTAGGTATTGAGATACCGACGATCGAATCTCGGGCAAGTAACATACCGATGACAGAGGGAACAACATATGTAGTTATGCGGTCTGACCGATAAAGATCTTCGTAGAATATGTGGGAGCCAATATGAGCATCCAGGTTCCGCTATTGGTTATTGACGGAGACGTGTCTCGGTCATGTCTACATTGTTCTCGAACCCGTAGAGTCCGCACGCTTAACGTTACGATGACAGTTTCATTATGAGTTTATATATTTTGATGTACCGAAGGTTGTTCGGAGTCCCGGATATGATCACGGACATGATGAGGAGTCTCGAAATGGTCGAGACATAAAGTTCGATATATTGGACGGCTATATTCGGACACCGGAAGTGTTTCAGGTGATTTCGGAGAAAACCGGAGTGCCGGAAGGGTTACCGGAACCCCCCCCGGGAAGTATTGGGCCTTAGTGGGCCTGAGGG
This sequence comes from Triticum dicoccoides, assembly GCF_002162155.2. Lineage (NCBI taxonomy): Eukaryota > Viridiplantae > Streptophyta > Magnoliopsida > Poales > Poaceae > Triticum > Triticum dicoccoides. Next base: position 413,873,062 of record NC_041388.1, on the reverse strand, counting down.
GAGAGAGAGGGCAGCAGCCCAGGAGGTGGCGCGCCCCCTCCCATGAGGAGTCCGAATTGGACTAGGGGAGGGGGGCGCGGCCCCTCTTTCCCTCTCCCTCTCCCTCTCTTTCCTTCCCCCTTCTCTCTTCCTAGTTGGACTAGGAAAGGGGAGTCCTACTCCTACTAGGAGGAGGACTCCCCCCTCCTTGGCGCACCCCAAGGGCCGGCCGGCCTCCCCCTTGCTCCTTTATATACGGGGCAGGGGGGCACCTCTAGACACACAAGTTGATCTTCGTGATCGTTCTCTTAGCCGTGTGCGGTGCCCCCCTCCACCATAATCCTCGATAATATTGTAGCGGTGCTTAGGCGAAGCCCTGCGATGGTAGAACATCAAGATCGTCACCACGCCGTCGTGCTGACGGAACTCTTCCTCGACAATTTGCTGGATCGGAGTCCGGGGATCGTCATCGAGCTGAACGTGTGCTAGAACTCGGAGGTGCCGTAGTTTCGGTGCTTGATCGGTCGGGCCGTGAAGACGTACGACTACATCAACCGCGTTGTGTTAACGCTTCCGCTTCCGGTCTACGAGGGTACGTAGACAACACTCTCCCCTCTCGTTGCTATGCATCACCATGATCTTGCGTGTGCGTAGGAATATTTTTGAAATTACTACGTTCCCCAACACTTCTAGCATGCTGCCCCCGTGCACCGGGGACCGCCGGCCCATCTCTAGACGCCGCCGGACTACGTCGACCTCTGCAGCAACGACGACGACACCGGCGGCCACTGAAGACGGCGACGTCGACGGCCAGGGCATGGACGGGCGCGGCAGCAGGGCGCGAGCGGCTTTTTTTATTTTGTTTTTATGTTAATTATGAAACTGGGCCGTTTAAGTGCGGCGTGAAACTGGACCTTTTTGTAGCCGTGACCTTTATATATATATTAAGCTTTTTTAAGTGCATTTATTTACTTTTTAGACATTTTATTTAAGTTTTTTGTTTTTTAATCACGTCCGTCCGGACATGATTTGGGGTGCGGCCGCGCACTGGGCGCACCCACAACCCAACGGACAAACGTGGACATGGGCGACCGCATCACCATACCAAAGGGACAAAATCCGGCCAAACCGAATGTTTGTTTGGGGTCACGCAGTGGAGTTGGCCTTCTCCACTTGCAGGCAGCTCCACCGCTTTGCTCGTCCACCCTCCCATTCCTCCCACCCCACTCCGCATATTTTTTTAAATAATACATTTTTATTAATTTGCACAAATATTACGCTTAAAAAAAGAATTTCAGAAATAATACACTGTCGGCCCGCTGCGGACCGACTGGGCCTAGTCAGCCCATAGCAGGCCGACTGGGTGCACTCGGCCAGTAGGAGGCCGACAGCTGGCCAGCCTGCGACGTGTCGCGCGCGGATTGGGCAGGCCACGTCGTGAGGGGGGGGGAGAGGGAGCTGTCGGCGCGGCGGTCACGGGGCGAGCCCCTGTCGGCTTACCGTGGGCCGATCGGCCAGCTGCGGGCCGACAAGGTGTGGACCCACCTCGCGCGGCAGCAGGCTCCCTGCGTCTTCTTCCTCCTCCCATGCACGCGAGCGTTCTTCTTCTGTTCTTTCCTTCTCCTCTCTGTACACCAAAATGCCCCCAATTTATACACCTAAATGAACCATTTATTTGCGGATTTGGCACCGTGAATGGATTCTACTCAGTTAGGGCAAATAAAAGAGACCTCGATCTACTGATGGGGTAGCTCGTGGCGGTCGTGGTGAGCATTTAGGTGGAGTTTTTTTTCCAGCTCATTGGTGGAGTTTGTTGCGGCGGTGGAGGTGGAGGTGGTGGTGGAGAAGTTGGGGCAGTGTGGTGGAGGCGGTGGAGGTGAAGCTCCGGCAGTTTGGTGGAGTTTCCCGCTCCGATTCCGGTGATTGAAGGCCGCCGTTCGTCGTTCGCACGCACGCTTCAAGGGTATATTTCAACCAACATTTTATTTTTCGTAGGTGCTCCGATAGTATTTGTTAATTGAAGGAAATATGCCCTAGAGGCAATAATAAAGTTATTATTTATTTCCTTATATCATGATAAATGTTTATTATTCATACTAGAATTGTATTAACCAAAAACATAATACATGTGTGAATACATAGACAAACAGTATGTCACTAGTATGCCTCTACTTGACTAGCTCGGCGATCAAAGATGGTTATGTTTCCTAACCATAGACATGAGTTGTCATTTGATTAACGGGATCACATCATTAGGAGAATGACGTGATTGACTTGACCCATTCCGTTAGCTTAGCACTTGATCGTTTAGTTTGTTGCTATTTCTTTCTTCATGACTTATACATGTTCCTATGACTATGAGATTATGCAACTCCCGTTTACTGGAGGAACACTTTGTGTGCTACCAAACGTCACAACGTAACTGGGTGATTATAAAGGTGCTCTACAGGTGTCTCCAAAATTACTTGTTGGGTTGGCGTATTTCGAGATTAGGATTTGTCACTCCGATTGTCGGACAGGTATCTCTGGGCCCTCTCGGTAATGCACATCACTTAAGCCTTGCAAGCATTGCAACTAATGAGTTAGTTGCGGGATGATGTATTACGGAATGAGTAAAGAGACTTGCCGGTAACGAGATTGAACTAGGTATTGAGATACCGACGATCGAATCTCGGGCAAGTAACATACCGATGACAAAGGGAAGAACGTATGTAGTTATGCGGTCTGGCCGATAAAGATCTTCGTAGAATATGTGGGAGCCAATATGAGCATCCAGGTTCCGCTATTGGTTATTGATCGGAGATGTGTCTCGGTCATGTCTACATAGTTCTCGAACCCGTAGGGTCCGCACGCTTAAAGTTCGATGACGGTTATATTATGAGTTTAAGTGTTTTGATGTACCGAAGGAGTTCGGAGTCCCGGATGAGATCGGGGACATGATGAGGAGTCTCGAAATGGTCGAGACGTAAAGATCAATATATTGGACGACTATATTCGGACATCGGAAAGGTTCCGAGTGATTAGGGTATTTTCAGGAGTACTGGGGAGTTACGGGAATTCGTATTGGGCCTTAATGGGCCATACGGGAAAGGAGAGAAAGGCCTCAAAGGGTGGCCGCACCCCTCCCAATGGGCACGTCCGAATTGGACTAGGGAGGGGGGGGGGGGCGCCCCTTCCTTCCTTCTCCTTTTCCCTTCCCTTTCCTTCTCTCCTACTCCTACTACTTGGAAGGGATCCTAGTTCTACTAGGAAAGGGGGAATCCTACTCCCGGTGGGAGTAGGACTCCCCTAGGGCGCGCCATAGAGAGGGTCGGCCCCTTCCCTCCTCCACTCCTTTATATACGTGGCCAGGGGGCACCCCATAGACACAACAATTGATCTCTTGATCTCTTAGCCGTGTGCGGTGCACCCCTCCACCATAATCCACCTCGATCATATCGTAGCGGTGCTTACGCGAAGCCCTGCGTTGGTATAACATCATCATCGTCACCACGCCGTCGTGCTGACGAAACTCTCCCTCAACACTCGGCTGGATCGGAGTTCGAGGGACGTCATCGAGTTGAACGTGTGCAGAACTCGGAGGTGCCGTGTGTTCGATACTTAATCGGTCGGGCCGTGAAGACGTACGACTACATCAACCGCGTTGTGCTAATGCTTCCGCTTTCGGTCTACAAGGGTACGTAGACAACACTCTCCCCTCTCGTTGCTATGCATCACCATGATCTTGCGTGTGCGTAGGAATTTTTTTGAAATTACTACATTCCCCAACAGTGGCATCCGAGGCTAGGTTTTATGCGTTGATGTTGTGCACGAGTAGAACACAAGTGAGTTGTGGGCGATATAAGTCATACTGCTTACCAGCATGTCATACTTTGGTTCGGCGGTATTGTTGGATGAAGCGGCCCGGACCGACATTACGCGTACGCTTACGCGAGACTGGTTCTACCGACGTGCTTTGCACACAGGTGGCTGGCGGGTGTCAGTTTCTCCAACTTTAGTTGAACCAAGTGTGGCTACGCCCGATCCTTGCGAAGGTTAAAATAACACCAACTTGACAAACTATCGTTGTGGTTTTGATGCATAGGTAAAAATGGTTCTTGCTAAGCCCATAGCAGCCACGTAAAACTTGCAACAACAAAGTAGAGGACGTCTAACTTGTTTTTGCAGGGCATGTTGTGATGTGATATGGTCAAGACATGATGCTAAATTTGATTATATGAGATGACCATGTTTTGTAACCGAGTTATCGGCAACTGGCAGGAGCCATATGGTTGTCGCTTTATTGTATGCAATGCAATCGCGTTGTAATGCTTTACTTTATCACTAAGCGGTAGCGATAGTCGTGGAAGCATAAGATTGGCGAGACGACAACGATGCTACGATGAAGATCAAGGTGTCGCGCCGGTGACAATGATGATCATGACGGTACTTCGGAGATGGAGATCACAAGTACAAGATGATGATGGCCATATCATATCACTTATATTGATTGTATGTGATGTTTATCTTTTATGCATCTTATCTTGCTTTGATTGACGGTAGCATTATAAGATGATCCCTCACTAAATTATCAAAGTATAAGTGTTCTCCCTGAGTATGCACCGTTGCGAAAGTTCTTCGTGCTGAGACACCACGTGATGATCGGGTGTGATAGGCTCTACGTTCAAATACAACGGGTGCAAAACAGTTGCACACGCGGAATTCTCAGGTTAAACTTGACGAGCCTAGCATATAACAGATATGGCCTCGGAACATGGAGACCGAAAGGTCGAGCGTGAATCATATAGTAGATATGATCAACATAGTGATGTTCACCATTGAAACTACTCCATCTCACGTGATGATCGGACATGGTTTAGTTGATTTGGATCATGTGATCACTTAGAAGATTAGAGGGATGTCTTTCTAAGTGGGAGTTCTTAAGTAATATGATTAATTGAACTTAAATTTATCATGAACTTAGTCCTGGTAGTATTAGCATATCTATGTTGTAGATCAATAGCTCGCGATGTTGCTCCCAGTTTATTGTGTTCCTAGAGAAAAATTATGTTGAAAAATGTTAGTAGCAATGATGCGGATTGGATCCTGATCTGAGAATTATCCTCATTGCTGCACAGAAGAATTATGTCTTTGATGCACCACTAGGTGACAGACCTATTGCAGGAGTAGGTGCAGACGTTATGAACGTTTGGCTAGCTCAATATGATGACTACTTGATAGTTTAGTGCACCATGCTTAACGGCTTAGAATCGAGACTTCAAAGACGTTTTGAATGTCATGGACCATATGAGATGTTCCAGGAGTTGAAGTTAATATTTCAAGCAAATACCCGAGTTGAGAGATATGAAGTCTCCAACAAGTTCTATAGCTAAAAGATGGAGGAGAATAGCTCAAGCAGTGAGCATGTGCGCAGATTGTCTGGGTACTACAATCGCTTGAATCAAGTGGGAGTTAATCTTCCAGATAAGATACTGATTGAAAGAATTCTCTAGTCACCATCACCAAGTTAGTAGAACTTCGTGATGAACTATGATATGCAAGGGATAACGGAAACAATTCCCAAGCTCTTCGTAATGCTAAAATCAACGAAGGTAGAAATCAAGAAAAATATCAAGTGTTGATGGTAGACAAGACCACTAGTTTCAAGAAAAGGGCAAAGGGAAGAAGGGGAACTTCAAGAAGAATGGCAAGCAAGTTGCTGCTCAAGTGAAGAAGCCCAAGTCTGGTCCTAAGCCTGAGACTAAGTGCTTCTACTGTAAAGGGACTGGTCACTGGAAGCGGAACTGCCCCAAGTATTTGGCGGATAAGAAGGATGGCAAAGTGAACAAAGGTATATTTGATATACGGATTATTGATGTGTATTTTACTAGTGCTCGTAGCAACCCCCCGGTATTTAAGACTGGTTCAGTTGCTAAGAGTAGTAACTCGAAACGGGAGTTGCAGAATGAACAGAGACTAGTTAAGGGTGAAATGACGATGTGTGTTGGAAGTGGTTCCAAGATTGATATGATCATCATCGCACACTCCCTATACTTTCGGGATTAGTGTTGAACCTAAATAAGTGTTATTTGGTGTTTGCCTTGAGCATGAATATGATTTGATCATGTTTATTGCAATACGGTTATTCATTTAAGTAAGAGAATAAATTGTTGTTCTGTTTACATGAATAAAACCTTATATGGTTATACACCCAATGAAAATGGTTCGTTGGATCTCGATCGTAGTGATACACATATTCATAATATTGAAACCAAAAGATGCAAAATTAATAATGATAGTGCAACTTATTTGTGGCACTGCCGTTTAGGTCATATTGGTGTAAAGTGCATGAAGAAACTCCATGCTGATGGACTTTTGGAATCACTTGATTATGAATCACTTGATGCTTGCGAACTATGCCTCATGGGCAAGATGACTAAGACTCCGTTCTCCATAACAATGGAGCGAGCAACTTATTGGAAATAATACATACTGATGTATGTGGTCCGATGAGTGTTAAGGCTCACGGCAAGTATCATTATTTTCTGACCTTCACAGATGATTTGAGCAGATATGGGTATATCTACTTAATGAAACACAAGTCTGAAACAGTTGAAAAGTTGAAAGAATTTCAGAGTGAAGTGGAGAATCATCGTAACAAAAATAAAAGTTTCTACGATATGATCGCAGAAGTAAAATATTTGAGTTACGAGTTTGGCCTTCAGTTAAAACAATGTGAAATATTTTCACTACTCACGCCACCTGGAACACCACAGTGTAATGGTGTGTCCGAACATCGTAATCGTACTTTATTAGATATGGTGCGATCTATGATGTCTCTTACCAATTTACCACTATCGTTTTGGGGTTATGCATTAGAGACAACTACATTCACGTTAAATAGGGCACCATCTAAATCCGTTGAGACGACACCATATGAACTATGGTTTGGCAAGAAACCTAAGCTTTCGTTTCTTAAAGTTTGAGGTTGCAATGCTTATGTGAAAAAGTTTCAACCTGATAAGCTCAAACCCAAATCGGAGAAGTGCGTCTTCATAGGATACCCAAAAGAAAATGTTGGGTACACCTTCTATCACAGATCCGAAGGCAAGATATTCGTTGCTGAGAATGGATCCTTTCTAGAGAAGGAGTTTCTCTCGAAAGAAGTGAGTGGGAGGAAAGTAGAACTTGATGAGGTAACTGTACCTGCTCCCTTATTGGAAAGTAGTTCATCACAGAAATCTGTTCCTGTGACTACTACACCAATTAGTGAGGAAGCTAATGATGATGATCATGTAACTTCAGATCAAGTTACTACCGAACCTCGTAGGTAAACCAGAGTGAGATCCGCACCAGAGTGGTACGGTAATCCTATTCTTGAGTTCATGTTACTTGACCATGACGAACCTATGAACTATGAGGAAGCGATGATGAGCCCAGATTCCGCGAAATGGCTTGAGACCATGAAATCTGAGATGGGATCCATGTATGAGAACAAAGTGTGGACTTTGGTTGACTTGCCCGTTGATCGGCAAGCAATTGAGATTAAATGGATCTTCAAGAGGAAGACGGACGGTGATAGTAGTGTTACTATCTACAAAGCTAGAATTGTCGCAAAAGGTTTTCGACAAGTTCAAGGTGTTGACTACGATGAGAGTTTCTCACTCGTATCTATGCTTAAGTCTATCCGAATCATGTTAGCAATTGCCATATTTTATGAAATCTGGCAAATGGATAAACAAAACTACATTCCTTAATGGATTTATTAAAGAAGAGTTGTATATGATGCAACAAGAAAGTTTTGTCAATCCTAAAGGTGCTAAATATGCAAGCTCCAGCGATCCATCTATGGACTAGTGCAAGCATCTCGGAGTTGGAATATACGCTTTGATAAGTTGATCAAAGCATATAGTTTTATATAGACTTGTGGTGAAGCCTGTATTTACAAGAAAGTGAGTGGGAGCACTACAACATTTCTGATAAGTATATGTGAATACATATTGTTGATCGGAGATAATGTAGAATTATTCTGCAAAGCATAAAGGAGTGTTTGAAAGGAGTTTTTCAAAGAAATACCTCGGTGAAGTTGCTTACATATTGAGCATCAAGATCTATAGAGATAGATCAAGACGCTTGATAAGTTTTTCAATGAGTACATACCTTGACAAGATTTTGAAGTAGTTCAAAATGGAATAGTCAAAGAAAGAGTTCTTGCCTGTGTTACAAGGTGTGAAACCGAGTAAGACTCAAGGCCCGACCACAGTAGAAGATAGAAAGAGAATGAAAGTCATTCCCTATGCATTGGCCATAGGTTCTATAAAATATGCCATGCTGTATACCAGATCTATTGTATACCCTACACTGTTTTTGGCAAGGGGTACAATAGTGATCTAGGAGTAGATCACTGGACAACGGTCAAAATTATCCTTAGTGGAATAAGGATATGTTTCTCGATTATGGAGGTGACAAAAAGGTTCGTCGTAAAGGGTTACGTCGATGCAAGTTTTGACACTGATCCAGATGACTCAAAGTCTCAATCTGGATACATATTGAAAGTGGGAGCAATTAGCTAGAGTAGCTCCATGCAGAGCATTGTTGACATGGAAATTTGTAAAATACATACGGATCTGAATGTGGCAGACCCACTGACTAAACTTCTCTCACAAGCAAAACATGATCACACCTTAGTACTTTTTGGGTGTTAATCACATAGCGATGTGAACTAGATTATTGACTCTAGTAAACCCTTTGGGTGTTGGTCACATGTCGATGTGAACTATGGGTGTTAATCACATGGTGATGTGAACTATTGGTATTAAATCACATGGCGATGTGAACTAGATTATTGACTCTAGTGCAAGTGGGAGACTGAAGGAAATATGCCCTAGAGGCAATAATAAAGTTATTATTTATTTCCTTATATCATGATAAATGTTTATTATTCATGCTAGAATTGTATTAACCGGAAACATAATACATGTGTGAATACATAGACAAACAGTATGTCACTAGTATGCCTCTACTTGACTAGCTCATTGATCAAAGATGGTTATGTTTCCTAACCATAGACATGAGTTGTCATTTGATTAACGGGATCACATCATTAGGAGAATGACGTGATTGACTTGACCCATTCCGTTAGCTTAGCACTTGATCGTTTAGTTCGTTGCTATTGCTTTCTTCATGACTTATACATGTTCCTATGACTATGAGATTATGCAACTCCCATTTACCGGAGGAACACTTTGTGTGCTACCAAACATCACAACGTAACTGGGTGATTATAAAGGTGCTCTACAGGTGTCTCCAAAGGTACTTGTTGGGTTGGCGTATTTCGAGATTAGGATTTGTCACTCTGATTGTCGGAGAGGTATCTCTGGGGCCTCTCGGTAATGCACATCACTTAAGCCTTGCAAGCATTGCAACTAATGAGTTAGTTGCGGGATGATGTATTACGGAACGAGTAAATAGACTTGCCGGTAACGAGATTGAACTAGGTATTGAGATACCGACGATCGAATCTCGGGCAAGTAACATACCGATGACAAAGGGAAGAACGTATGTAGTTATGCGGTCTGGCCGATAAAGATCTTCGTAGAATATGTGGGAGCCAATATGAGCATCCAGGTTCCGCTATTGGTTATTGACCGGAGACGTGTCTCGGACATGTCTACATAGTTCTCGAACCCGTAGGTACCGCACGCTTAAAGTTCGATGACGGTTATATTATGAGTTTATGTGTTTTGATGTACCGAAGGAGTTCGGAGTCCCGGATGAGATCGGGGACATGACGAGGAGTCTCGAAATGGTCGAGATGTAAAGATCGATATATTGGACGACTATATTCGGACATCGGAAAGGTTCCGAGTGATTCAGGTATTTTCGGGAGTACTGGGGAGTTACGGGAATTCGTATTGGGCCTTAATGGGCCATACGGGAAAGGAGAGAAAGGCCTCAAAGGGTGGCCGCACCCCTCCCCATGGGCTGGTCCGAATTGGACTAGGGAGGGGGGCGCCCCCTTCCTTCCTTCTCCTTTTCCCTTCCCTTTCCTTCTCTCCTACTCCTACTACTTGGAAGGGATCCTAGTTCTACTAGGAAAGGGGGAATCCTACTCCTGGTGGGAGTAGGACTCCCCTAGGGCGCGCCATAGAGAGGGCCGGCCCCTCCCCTCCTCCACTCCTTTATATACGTGGCCAGGGGGCACCCCATAGACACAACAATTGATCTCTTGATCTCTTAGCCGTGTGCGGTGCCCCCCTCCACCATAATCCACCTCGATCATATCGTAGCGGTGCTTACGCGAAGCCCTGCGTCGGTATAACATCATCATCGTCACCACGCCATCATGCTGACGAAACTCTCCCTCAACACTCGGCTGGATCGGAGTTCGAGGGACGTCATCGAGTTGAACGTGTGCATAACTCGGAGGTGCCGTGTGTTCGGTACTTGATCGGTCGGGCCGTGAAGACGTATGACTACATCAACCGCGTTGTGCTAACGCTTCCGCTTTCGGTCTACAAGGGTACGTAGACAACACTCTCCCCTCTCGTTGCTATGCATCACCATGATCTTGCGTGTGCGCAGGATTTTTTTTGAAATTACTACGTTCCCCAACATTAATATGTTTCGATGTGAAATAAATTAGGTGTGTGATTATTGTTAGTTGCTCCGGTAGTATACGTAAATATATTTAGATGTTAACTAATTAGTTGTGTAAAAATTTATAGTTGCTCCGGTAGTATACGTAAATATATTTAGATGTTAACTAATTAGTTGTGTAAAAATTTGTAGTTGCTCTGATAGTATTAGTTGCTCCGTTAATATTCTGTAATATATAGCTAGCTAATATATAGACATGTCTAATATTTGTTAGTGGGGGTATATTAAGTTGTTGCTTAATACCTGTATTTCGTTGTTGAAAAAAATAGGTGAGCTGCGATGTCCAATGTAGTGAACTTCAGATTTTGCTATGGTCCTGGTACTGTCCCAACAACTGAGATGGGAGCAGATCTGAGTGAATTTACTCACATAGATGTGCCAATGAGCGCACCTCAAACATGGTCTGTCAGTCAGTTGAAAGAAAGGATTGCGGCAAGTTTAGGTCTTGATACTGAAACACACACTGTCGGTGTTCATGCATTGTGGACACGGTCAAGTTCAATAATTTACTTTTATTTGAGGCCGATAGAGCGAGACTCCGAATGGGTGCGGTGGTTACAAGGTTGTGAACAAAGGGGATGCAATCCTGTTGCTTTAGTGATTCCCGTCGTGAAGGAGGTCACTGCACTTGAAGGCGAGGGTGGCTATGATCCTGGTCATAGCAGTGTAGAGAGGCAGTTATCTATGTCAAATGCTGGAGATGATGGTTACGAACAAGGACAGAGCATTCAGGTAGAAGGAGGAAATGCTTATGGTTATAAACTAGGGCAGAGTAGTTAGGTAGAAGGAGGAAATGCCGATGGTGATTACAATGGCGAGGTGGACACTGACGAGGTAGATGGGCACATGCAGGACCAGATGGAAGAAGAAGACACCGATGTTGAAAGGGGTCATGCCGATGATTCTGACGAGTCAGATGAAGAATAAAATGCAGAGGAGGTCCCGAATCCTGCATCGTGGAATCATGACTTCTCATCTGCAATGACCGTGAATGATGGACATGATTCAACCTGGCAATATCACCAGAACAATATTGTGATGGATGCTATGTATCCGAACAAGCAAGCCCTGAAAGATGCAATAGTTAACTGGGCAACGTCCACGTAAAGGGTTTTCATAGCTCAGGTGTCCAGTCAGAAATTCCTGACAATGGTATGCAAGAACGCGGATTGTCCCGCCAGGGTGCACGGCTTTCTCCCTAAGTATGGCACAAGTTGGGTGATAAGTGACTTAGTTAATCACAGTTGTCTTATTCCCTGCATCCCTCAGGATCATGCCAACCTTTCATCGACGCTTATTGCTCGGTTGTTATACGATGAGATAGTGCAGGGCAAAGCTATGGAAGTGAAGGCAGTCCAGACAAAAGTCTTCACTAGGTTCAAGTACAGAATTTCTTATGGCAAGGCTTGGAGGGCTAAGTATTCGACGCTTGAGAGGAGATTTGGTTCTTATTTGGATGCATATGACTCTGTTGTACAGCTCCTCCACACCCTACAACAGCGGAATCCAGGCACCTATATCGATATCCAAGACATGTTCATGCCAGAGTTCCCAACTGTGAGGGTGCTGCATTGTCTCTTCTTCTCTTTTGGTGTATGCATCGAAGCTTTCAGGCATTGCCGACCGGTGATATGTGTTGACGGTACTTTTCTCACAGGCAAGTACAAGGGTCAGATCCTGATAGCCATAGGTCAAGACGGCCAAAATCAAGTCGTCCCACTCGCATTTGCTTTTGTGGAGAGTGAGAACATTGAAAGTTGGACATGGTTCTTCAGGCAGTTGAAAATATCAGTTGTGAAGGAGAAGCCCAATGTGTGCATCCTTCATGACAGACATGCAGGTATACTCAGTGCGATAAGGACACTGACAAACCCAGGCCCTGAGGAACAAGTTCCATGGCAGGACTTGCAGAGCCGTTGGTGCATGCGCCATCTGGGGGCTAATTTCTTCTCGCTGTTTAGAAATAAGAACCTGATGAATCTGTTCAAAAAACTCTGCAAGCAGAACCGGTTATGGAAGTACAATTTGATACGTGACAGACTTAATGTGTGCACGCAGAGACACGTGAGGGATAGGAAATCTGCAAGAGATGCAGCGGTGAGGGCACATGTTGAAGCAGTAGCTGCATAGTTGGCAACAGGAACAACGGCCGTGGAGGAGGAGCCTGTTGGGCTATGTGACCTACCAGGCTTTGACCCACCTGGTACTAGGAGAAGGCTTGGGAGGTCGATTAAAACCTTCGAGCAGTGGATAGAGCATGAGCCTCTGGAGAGGTGGTCTTTGCTACATGACACACATGGAGCAAGGTACGGTGTCATGACAACGAACCTCGCAGAAACATACAACTTTGTCCTCAGAGGAAACCGGGCATTGCCACTTACATCCATTGTTGAGGGTATTTTCTATGGCACCGTCAAGTATTTCAGAGATAGACGTCAAAAAGCAGAGCAGCATATCTTCAACAACCCGAATACACGGTACTGTGAAAGAGTCATGAAGTACATGGACAACAACATGCAAAAAGCTAGATCACACACTGTAGTCGCCATCGGTAATCAAGAAAGAAGGTTTGAGGTCCGCTTAGCCAACAACAAATTTGGATGTGCAAATGAGTTGAGGACGCATGAGGTGAAAATTGGTAATGAAGCCTGGCCAACGTGTGAGTGCACATGCAACAAACCTAAATTGCTTCACCTACCTTGCTCACATGTACTTGCTGCTTGCGGGCAGCTTGGAATGGACGCAATATCGTTTGTGTCTCCATTTTTTCTGAAAGAGTCTGTCCTCAATACCTGGACAGGTGAGCTGATGGGTTTTCGATCAATGGGTAATTTCAACAGCGTCAACCCCACTGAAAGGCGTTACATTCCAAACCCAGAGCATATGCATACAAGTAGAGACAGACGGCAGTGTCAGCGCATCCGGAATGATATGGATGAATCTGAAGCAGGAGGTCCGACTAGGCAATGCATTCTATGCAATGAATTTGGCCATAGGGACACTAATTGTCCCACTTTCGTCACTGGGCGTGGACGAGGCAACCGGGGAAGAAGAGGAGGTAGAGGCAGTAGAGGAGTAAGGGCGAGAGGAAGAAGCTAAGCTAGCAGTAGTATGTTCTGAATTTGTATTAAGTGTGGCACTATGTTCTGAATTTGTATTAAGTGTGGCACTATGTTCTGAATTTGTATTAAGTGTGGCACTATGTTCTGAATTTTTATTAAGTGTGGCAAAATGTTCTGAATTTTTATTAAGTGTGGCACTATGTTCTGAATTTGTATTAAGTGTGGCATCATGTTCTGAATTTTTATTAAGTGTGTCACTATGTTATGAATTTGTATTTAGTGTGGCGCTATGTTCTGAATTTTTATTAAGTGTGGCACTATGTTCTGATTTTTTTATGTGCAGGAATGTCGGGAATGTGGTTGCTGAATGGGGACATTGATAGGGGTCATCTGTTGGAAATCTGCCCTAGGGGCAATAATAAATTAGTTATTATTATTATATTTCATTGTTCATGATAATCCTTTATTATCCATGCTATAATTGTATTGATAGGAAACTCAGATACATCTGTGGATACATAGACAACACCATGTCCCTAGTAAGCCTCCAGTTGACTAGCTCGTTGATCAATAGATGGTTACGGTTTCCTGACCATGGACATTGGATGTCGTTGATAACGGGATCACATCATTAGGAGAATGATGTGATGGACAAGACCCAATCCTAAGCCTAGCACAAAGATCGTGTAGTTCGTATGCTAAAGCTTTTCTAATGTCAAGTATCATTTCCTTAGACCATGAGGTTGTGCAACTCCCAGATACCGTAGGAGTGCTTTGGGTGTGCCAAACGTCACAACGTAACTGGGTGGCTATAAAGGTACACTACAGGTATCTCCGAAAGTGTCTGTTGGGTTGGCACGAATCGAGACTGGGATTTTTCACTCCGTGTAAACGGAGAGGTATCTCTGGGCCCACTCGGTAGGACATCATCATAATGTGCACAATGTGACCAAGGAGTTGATCACGGGATGATGTGTTACGAAACGAGTAAAGAGACTTGCCAGTAACGAGATTGAACAAGGTATCGGGATACCGAAAATCGAATCTCGGGCAAGTATCGTACCGCTAGACAAAGGGAATTGTATACGGAATTGATTAAATCCTTGACATCGTGGTTCATCCGATGAGAGCATCGTGGAGCATGTGGGAGACAACATGGGTATCCAGATCCCGCTGTTGGTTATTGACCAGAGAGTTGTCTCGGCCATGTCTGCATGACTCCCGAACCCGTAGGGTCTACACACTTGAGGTTCGATGACGCTATGGTTATAGGGAAAGTATGTACACGGTTACTGAATGTTGTTTGGAGTCTCGGATGAGATCCGGACGTCACGAGGAGTTCCGGAATGGTACGGAGGTAAAGATTAATATATAGGAAGTATGGTTTTGGCCACCGGAAGTGTTTCGGGCATCACCGGTAGTGTACCGGGACCACCGGAGGGGTCCGGGGGTCCACCAGGTGGGGCCACCAGCCCCGGAGGCTTACATGGGCCAATAGTGGGAAGGGACCAGCCCCTAGGTGGGCTGGGCGCCTCCCACCAAGGCCCAAGGCGTCCTCAAGGGGAGAGGGGGGAAAACCCTAGGCGCAGATGGGCCCTAAGGCCCACCCTAGGTGCGCCCCCCTCTCTCTCCCCCTTGGCCGCCTCCTAGATGGGATCTGGGGGCTGCCGCCACCCCTAGGGAGGGAACCCTAGGTGGGGGCGCAGCCCCTCCCCTCCCCCCTATATATACTTGAGCAAAGGGACAGCCCAACAGACGATTCAATCTCCCTGTTGGCGCAGCCCTACCCCTCTTCCTCCTCGTCTCTCGTAGTGCTTGGCGAAGCCCTGCTGGAGTCCCGCGCTCCTCCACCACCACCACGTCGTCGTGCTGCTGCTGGATGGAGTCTTCCCCAACCTCTCCTTCTCCCCTTGCTGGATCAAGGCGTAGGAGACGTCACCGGGCTGTACGTGTGTTGAACACGGAGGTGCCGTCCGTTCGGCACTAGGATCATCGGTGATTTGAATCACGACGAGTACGACTCCATCAACCCCGTTCACTTGAACGCTTCCGCTTAGCGATCTACAAGGGTATGTAGATGCACTCTCCTTCCCCTCGTTGCTAGATTACTCCATAGATTGATCTTGGTGATGCGTAGAAAATTTTGAATTTCTGCTACATTCCCCAACAGTGGTATCAGATCTAGGTCTATGCGTAGTTTCTATGCACAAGTAGAACACAAAGCAGTTGTGGGCGTCGATTTTGTCAATTTACTTGCCGTTACTAGTCTTATCTTGATTCGGCGGCATCGTGGGATGAAGCGGCCCGGACCGACCTTACACGTACGCTTACGTGAGACTGGTTCCACCGACTGACAAGCACTAGTTGCATAAGGTGGCTAGCGGGTGTCTGTCTCTCCCACTTTAGTTAGATTGGATTCTATGAAAAGGGTCCTTATGAAGGGTAAATAGAAATTGGCATATCGCGTTGTGGTTTTGGCGTAGGTAAGAAACGTTCTTACTAGAAACCTATAGCAGCCACGTAAAAACTTGCAACAACAATTAGAGGACGTCTAACTTGTTTTTGCAGCATATGCCTTGTGATGTGATATGGCCAAAAGGATGTGATGAATGATATATGTGATGTATGAGATTGATCATGTTCTTGTAATAGGAATCACGACTTGCATGTCGATGAGTATGACAACCGGCAGGAGCCATAGGAGTTGTCTTAATTTATTTATGACCTGCGTGTCAACATAAACGTCATGTAATTACTTTACTTTATTGCTAAAGCGTTAGCCATAGTAGTAGAAGTAATGGATGACGAGACAACTTCAAGAAGACACGATGATGGAGATCATGATGATGGAGATCATGGTGTCATGCCGGTGACAACGATGATCATGGAGCCCCGAAGATGGAGATCAAAAGGAGCAAAATGATATTGGCCATATCATGTCACTATTTGATTGCATGTGATGTTTATCATGTTTTACATCTTATTTGCTTAGAACGACGGTAACTTAAATAAGATGATCCCTCACTAAAATTTCAAGAAAGGTGTTCCCCCTAACTGTGCACCGTTGCGAAGGTTCGTTATTTCGAAGCACCACGTGATGATCGGGTGTGATAGATTCTAACGTTCGAATACAATGGGTGTAAGCCAGATTTACACAGCAAAAACACTTAGGTTGACTTGACGAGCCTAGCATGTACAGACATGGCCTCGGAACACGGAAGACCGAAAGGTCGAGCATGAGTCGTATAGAAGATACGATCAACATGAAGATGTTCACTGATGTTGACTAGTCCGTCTCACGTGATGATCAGACACGTCCTAGTTGACTCGGATCATGTTTCACTTAGATGACTAGAGGGATGTCTATCTGAGTGGGAGTTCATTAAATAATTTGATTAGATGAACTCAATTATCATGAACATAGTATAAAATGTCTTTGCAAATATGTTGTAGATAAATAGCTCACGTTGTAGCTCCCTATTTCAATACGTTCCTAGAGAAAGACCAAGTTGAAAGATATTGTAAGCAATGATGCGGACTAGGTCCATAGTCCGAGGAGTGTCCTAACTGCTACACAGAGGGCTTACGTCTTTGATGCACCGCTCGATGTGCAAACCCCTATAACGTCGTCTGTGGATGTTATGAACACCTAACAGACACGTCCTGATGACTACTTGATAGTTTAGTGCACCATACTTTACGGCTTAGAATCGGGATTCCAATGATGTTTTGAACGGCATGAGACATATGAGATGTTCCAAGAGCTGAAATTGGGATTTCAGGCTCATGCCCGTGTTGAGAGGTGTGAGACCTCTGACAAGTTCTTTTTGCCAACAAGATGGAGGAGAATAGCTCAGCTAGTGAGCATGTGCTCAGAATGTCTGGGTGCTACAATCACTTAAATCAAGTGGGAGTTAAACTTCCAGATAAGATAGTGATTGATAGAGTTCTCTAGCCACTATCACTAAGCTACTAGATCTTCATGATGAACTATGACATTCAAGGGATGGAGTTGATCCCGGAGCTGTTCGCGGTGCTTAAGACCGCAAAAGGTAGAAATCAAGAAGGAGCATCAAGTGTTGATGGTTTAACAAGACCATTGGTTTCAAGAAGGGCAAGGGCTAAAAGGGAAACTTCATGGATGGCAAACCAGTTGCCGCTCCAGTGATGGAACCCAAGGTTGAACCCAAACCCGAGACTAAGTGCTTCTATTATAAAGGGGACGGTCACTGGAAGCGGAATTACCCCAAATGCATGGTAGATAAGAAGGCTGGCAACTTCAACAAAGTATATACGTGTTATTAATGTGTACCTCGCTAGTACTCCTGGTAGCACCTGGGTATTGGATACCGGTTCAGTTGCTATTACTGGTGACTTGAAGCAAAAGCTACGGACTAAACGGAGACTGGCTAAGGGCGAGCTGACGATGTGTGTTGGAAGTGTTTCCAAAGTCGATGAGATCACCATCGCACGCTCCATCTGCCTTCGGGATTAGTATTGAACCTAGATACATGTTATCAGGTGTCTACGTTGAGCATGAATATGATTAGATCATGTTCATTGCAATACAGTCATTCATTTAAGTTAGAGAATAATGGTTATTCTGTTTTACATGAATGATACCTTTCATGGTCATGCACCCTATGTGAATGGTTCATTGAATCTCGGTCGTGGTAATACACATGTTCACGCCAAAAGATGTAGAGTTAATAATGATAGTACCACTTTCTTGTGGCACTGCCGCTTAAGTCATATTGGCGTAAGATGCATGAAGAAACTCCATGTCGATGGATGTTTGGAGTCACTTGATTTTGAATCGCTTGACACATGCGAGCCATGCCTCATGGGCAGGATGACTAAGACCCCGTTTTCAGGTACAATGAAACGGGCAAGTGACTTGTTGGAGATCATGCATGCTGATGCGTGTGATCCAATGAGAATTGAAGCATGTAGTGGATATCGCTATTTTCTCATCTTCACTGACGATTTGAGTAGATATAGGTATATTTACTTAATGAAGCACAAGTTTGAAACGTTTGAAAAGTTCAAGCGATTTCAGAGTGAAGTTAAGAATCATCATAACAAAGAAGATCATGTTCCTACGATCTGATCAAAAGGGGATTTTCTGAGTTATGAGTTTGGCAATCACTTAAGACATTGTGGAATTGTTTCGCAGTTGAAGCCACCTGAACACCACAAGGTAATGGTGTGTTCGGACGTCGTAATCGAACCTTATGAGATGTGGTGCGATCTATGATGTCTCTTACCAATCTACCGTTTTCATTTTGAGGTTATGTGTTAGAGACAACTGCATTCACTTTAGATAGGACACCATCTAAGTCCGTTGAGACGACGTCGTATGAACATTGGTTTGGCAAGAAAGCAAAGTTGTCATTTCTTAATGTTTGGGGCTGCGATGCTTAAGGCTTCAGCCGGAGAAGCTCGAACCCAAAGCAGACAAACACATCTTCATAGGATACCCAAAGATGACAGTAGGGTATACCTTCTATCTCAGATCCGAGGGCAAATTGTTTGTCACTAAGAACGGGTCCTTTCTCGAGAAGGAGTTTCTCTCGAAAGAATTGAGTGGGAGGAAGATAGAACTTGATGAGGTTGTCGAACCTTTACTTCAACCAGAGAGTGATGCAACGTAGAAAGATGTTTTCTATGGCGCCTACGTCTGTTGAATAGGAAGTTAATGATAGTGATCATGAAGCTTCGGATCAAGTTGCTATCGAACCTCGTAGGTCGACAAGGATATGTACTACTCCTAAGTGGTACGGTAATCTTGTCTTAGATATCATGTTGTTAGACAACAATGAACCTACGAGCTATGGAGAAGCGATGGTGGGCCCGTATTCCGACAAATGGTTAGAAGCCATGAAATCCGAAATAGGATCCATATATCAGAACAAAGTATGGACTTTGGTGGACTTGCCCGGTGATCGGCAAGCCATTGAGATAAATGGATCTTTAAGAAGAAGACGGACGTGGGCGGTAATGTTGCCGTCTATGAAGCTCGACTTGTGGGAAAGAGTCTTTTCACAAGTTCAAGGAGTTGACTACGATGAGAATTTCTCACCCGTAGCGATGCTTAAGTCCGTCGGAATCATGATAGCATTAGCTGTATTTTTCGATTATGAAATCTTACAGATGGATGTCAAAACAAGTTTTCTTACCAGTTTTTGTAAGAAAAGTTGTATGTGATACAATAAAAGGTTTTGTCGATCCTAAGGATGCTAAAAGGTATGCTGGCTCCATCAATCCTTCTATGGACTAGAGCAAGCATCTCGGAATCGGAATATATGTTTTGATGGAGTGATCAAAGCTTTTAGGTTTATACAATGTTTGCTAGAAACTTTTATTTACAAGAAAGTGAGTGGGAGCACTACAATATTTCTGATAAGTATATGTGGATGACATATTATTGATCTGAAATAATGTAGAATTTCTGGAAAGCATAAACGGTTGTTTGAAGAGTGATTTTCAAAGGAAGACCTGGATAAAGCTGCTTACATATTGGGCATCAAGATCAATAGAAATAGATCAAGACGCCTGATGATACTTTCAAAGAACGCACACCTTGACATGTATTTGAAAGAGTTCAAAATAGATCAGTCAAAGAAGGGGTTCTTACCTGAGTTGTAAGGTGTGAAGTTGAGTAAGACTCAAAGCTTGACCACGGCATAAGAAAGAGAAAGGACGAAGGTCGTCCCCTATGCTTTTGTCATAGGCTCTATACAGTATGCCATGCTGAAGTACCGCACCTGATGTGTGCCTTGCCACATGTCTGGCAAGAGGGTACAAAGGTGATCTAGGAGTAGATCACCAGATAGCGGTCAAAATTATCCATAGAGGAATACGGAAATGTTTCTCGGTTATGGAGGTGATAAAGAGTTCGACGTAAAGAGTTACGTCGATGCAAGCTTAACACCTATCCGGATAGCTCTGAGTAGAGATACCGGATACGTATAATGGAGCAAAAATTTGGAATAGCTCCAAGTGGAACGTGGTAGCAGCATCTATGATATAAAGTTTTGCGAAATACATAGGGATCTGAATATGGCAAGACCCGTTGACTACAACCTCTCTCACAAGCATAACATGATCAAACCCAGAACTCTTTGAGTGATTATCACATAGTGATGTGAACTAGATCATTGAGTCTAGTAGACTCTTGGATGTAGGTCACATGGCGATGTGACCTATGAGTGTTAATCACATGGCGATGTGAACTAGATTATTGACTCTAGTGCAAGTGGGAGACTGTTGGAAATATGCCCTAGAGGCAATAATAAATTAGTTATTATTATTATATTTCATTGTTCATGATAATCGTTTATTATCCATGCTATAATTGTATTGATAGGAAACTCAGATACATGTGTGGATACATAGACAACACCATGTCCCTAGTAAGCCTCTAGTTGACTAGCTCGTTGATCAATAGATGGTTACGGTTTCCTGACCATGGACATTGGATGTTGTTGATAACGGGATCACATCATTAGGAGAATGATGTGATGGACAAGACCCAATCCTAAGCCTAGCACAAAGATCGTGTAGTTCATATGCTAAAGCTTTTCTAATGTCAAGTATCATTTCCTTAGACCATGAGATTGTGCAACTCCCGGATACCGTAGGAGTGCTTTGGGTGTGCCAAACGTCACAACGTAACTGGGTGGCTATAAAGGTACACTACAGGTATCTCCGAAAGTGTCTGTTGGGTTGGCACGAATCGAGACTGGGATTTGTCACTCCGTGTAAACGGAGAGGTATCTCTGGGCCCACTCGGTAGGACATCATCATAATGTGCACAATGTGACTAAGGAGTTGATCACGGGATGATGTGTTACAGAACGAGTAAAGAGACTTGCCGGTAATGAGATTGAACAAGGTATCGGGATACCGACGATCGAATCTCGGGCAAGTATCGTACTGCTAGACAAAGGGAATTGTATACGGGATCGATTAAATCCTTGACATCGTGGTTCATCCGATGAGAGCATCATGGAGCATGTGGGAGCCAACATGGGTATCCAGATCCCGCTGTTGGTTATTGACCGGAGAGTTGTCTCGGCCATGTCTGCATGACTCCCGAACTCGTAGGGTCTACACACTTAAGGTTTGATGACGCTAGGGTTATAGGGAAAGTATATACGCGGTTACCGAATGTTGTTCGGAGTCCCGGATGAGATCCCGGACATCACGAGGAGTTCCGAAATGGTCCGGAGGTAAAGATTAATATATAGGAAGTATGGTTTTGGCCACCGGAAGTGTTCCGGGCATCACCGGTAGTGTACCGGGACCATCGGAGGGGTCCGGGGGTCCACCAGGTGGGGCCACCATCCCGGAGGCTTACATGGGCCAATAGTGGGAAGGGACCAGCCCCTAGGTGGGCTTGGGCGCCTCCCACCAAGGCCCAAGGCGTCCTCAAGGGGAGAGGGGGCAAACCCTAGGCGCAGATGGGCCCTAAGGCCCACCCTAGGTGCGCCCCCCTCTCTCTCCCCCTTGGCCGCCTCCCAGATGGGATCTGGGGGCTGCCGCCACCCCTAGGGAGGGAACCCTAGGTGGGGGCGCAGCCCCTCCCCTCCCCCTATATATACTTGAGCAAAGGGGCAGCCCAACAGACGATTCAATCTCCCTGTTGGCGCAGCCCTACCCCTCTTCCTCCTCGTCTCTCGTAGTGCTTGGCGAAGCCCTGCTGGAGTCCCGCGCTCCTCCACCACCACCACGCTGTCGTGCTACTGCTGGATGGAGTCTTCTCCAACCTCTCCTTCTCCCCTTGCTGGATCAAGGCATAGGAGACGTCACCGGGTTGTACGTGTGTTGAACACGGAGGTGTCGTCCGTTCGGCACTAGGATCATCGGTGATTTGAATCACGACGAGTACGACTCCATCAACCCCGTTCACTTGAACGCTTCCGCTTAGCGATCTACAAGGGTATGTAGATGCACTCTCCTTCCTCTCGTTGCTAGATTACTCCATAGATTGATCTTGGTGATGCGTAGAAAATTTTGAATTTCTGCTATGTTCCCCAACATCATCGTGGTGCGATACGGTATGAGCGCAAGCTTGAGCCTCTGGTCACTCGCACTCCTAAGGAAAACTGGATGATACACCCAGGATGGCTTCAGCGGTACGTGCTTTATTAATTTGCACACTAACATGCATATTAATGGGAGACACTAACTGAAATGTTCTCTGATGAAGGTTGAAATGGGCCGGCCTTTTACCTTTCGCGCGTCTGGTTGAGTCTATCCCGGGTGAGAAACGCATCTCCATCGACGAGTCCTTGCTGAGCTGCTTAGTGGACCGTTGGAGGCCAGAGACCCACACGTTTCACTTCCGATGGGGAGAGATGGCTCCTACTCTGGAGGATGTGTCACTTTTGCTCGGACTACCGTTGGCAGGTCATGCCATAGGACCGTTGGACGCACCGGCTGGTTAGGAGCGAGCCCTTACACAACGTTTTCATGGTGTTTTTCCGGATGCTCCGGATCCGGTATGGGAGCATCACGAACCTAAGTATGAGTGGTTGCTCAATTTCTGGGTAATTTCCCCAACCTCTTATCTTCAAGTTATCATGCATATGGTTTTACAGAAAATAACTGCGGCTAACTAAAACTTTCTCTTTGCTTAATGCAGATCCAAAACTTCCGGGCGCCGTTGACTACGGAACAGATCACTCGGAGCCTGGAGGCCTACTTGATGTGGCTTTTCGGCAAGGTGATGTTCACAGAGAACCATGTCACCACTATTAGCGCGCTCTACATCCCTATGGCACTCGAGATAGCGAGCGCTCATACGGCGGATCAGATCAGACAAAGGAGTTGGGGTTCGGCGGTCTCAACGGCTACATACTGAGGTATGTTCAACGGTTGCCAGCTTACATCGAGAAAGCCAACCCTTCTTGGATGCCCTCTATTCCTACAGCTATGGTCGTGGGAGAGGTTCTCTATAGGGCGACCAGATGTACGTGTTCGTGAGCCTATAGACGCTATGATTGATGCTGACGGCATCGACATGCCTACTTTCGGTCTGTGTTGGACACATCGCGAGGTATGCACCGTGTTATAGTTTAATGCAACTTTTTTATGCACAAGAGATAGTTCGATGCTAGCGGCTACTAACTTTTGTTTTCTGTAGAGACGCTTTGCTAGTGATCAGACCAGGAAGGCATTCACAGCATTGAACGAGCAGTTCGATGCGTACACCGGGGTCATCTGACAGCCCTACACGGAAGCAGCCATACAAGCGAGATACCCTGGTGGTATGTCTGTGCTATGCACAAGGGACCGAGATTACTGGATGAGAAAATCAAAGACCATCTTCGATGTCTTCGTCAAGGAGATGGCACAATAGAGGGTTATGAGGCAATTTGGTCTTCTGCAGTTGGAGTTGCCTCCCCTTATAGAGAACCCGGTGCCAGCACACATCCATAGGTATTAACTAGTTTTTCAATGTTGCATTATCTTTCATAGTACTCCATTTGAAGCTTTAGGTAATTGTTGAACGCACACCACAATTTTAGGACGACAAGGAAGGGCATGACCAGGACAACTGCTGACTGGCTAGTTAGACTAGAGTCGTATGTTATAGAATGGGAGACAACAAACACACATCTATGGCATGAGAATCACAATTTTGATCTTAATGAATTCAATCTCTATTTGCGGCGCTACATGACCGGAACACGGTTACGCATCGTTGAGCACTCCCACCCAGAGGAGATATCGGATCCTACTCCGTCGGATATGTACCCGAGCTATGACACTTCGGGCTCTAGGCAGTACACGGTAAGATATATTTTCTTTAAGTAATGTTGTCACATACTTTGACGTGCAAGAGACATACATTATTAATCGTC
Source organism: Triticum dicoccoides (assembly GCF_002162155.2). Taxonomy (NCBI): domain Eukaryota; kingdom Viridiplantae; phylum Streptophyta; class Magnoliopsida; order Poales; family Poaceae; genus Triticum; species Triticum dicoccoides. The sequence goes on along the minus strand of NC_041388.1, from coordinate 413,848,512 downwards.
ATGGAAATTTGCAGGCTACCTTGACACATGAACTCTACGAGGATGTGACCACCTTTGGACGATCACTGTCGTCTGGACCTCTTCTTCAACACCGTCCAGTGCTACAATCCTTCTTGGAACGAATTCAGAACAAGATACGGACTGTGTACGAGGCTATCACGTGCACCCGGAGAACCGACGTTGTTCAGCACCAGCAGCAGCAGCCGCGTCACTCCATGCACCGACATCAACCACGTCCACGTCTAGCACATCAGCCGACAATCAGGCCACCCCGTCCTGACCAACCTGGCAGTTCAACGTGGCAGCAACCACAACACTATGGTCGCACCTCGAGCTTCGTGTTTTCTCCACAGCCACAGCATCACGGTCCCTCATCGAGCTTCGTGTTTTCTCCACAGCCACAGCAACACGGTCCCTCGTCGAGCTTCGTGTTTGAGCCAGAGCAGCCGTCACAACCAGCAGGTAAGTGTCTTCATTTTTATTGTTTTCAATATTAATTGAGGCGACCTCATTCTTCATGACTAAATGTTCCATCGTGCAAGAGCCTACGGATATCATGCGTCTATGTCAGCATCACATGATACGTGGGGGAGTGATCAACATCCCGAGGAGAACATACATGCTCAGATGTCGCAGCACACCCAGTGGATGAACATGTATTCGACTCCTCCACCAGGCCCCACACAGGATACACAGCATGAACAGGGAGAGTCTGAAATTCCTCCTCATAACATTAGGCCACCTAACAGGTTGGGATGGTCGCCGCTTCCAGATCCGCCTCCCCGCCAGGCCAGACGTCGTCATTGACGCTTCCATCTATCAGTAGAGACATGACCATCTACTTATGTATGAGACTTATGTCTATTCTATGTATGAGACAAATGACTATGTACTTATGTATACGACATATGCCTACTCTATTTTAGTACTCTGTTATCCGAACTACAACATCATATTTAGATAGAACATAATGCTCGTACAACAAGACAGTATAAACAACTAGATAGAACTACATCTAAATTAACGGTACGTACGACTAAACTTATAACATACATCATAAAAACTACATGAAGTCATCATCGTCATCCTCTGTCGATGCAGAACTCTTGCCCTTCGAGGATGCAGAACTCTTATCCTTGGACGATGCAGAACTCTTGCCCTTCGAGGATGCAGTACTCTTGCCCTTGGACGATGCAAAACTCTTGCTCTTTGACGATGCAGAACCCGGAAGCGGCGGCATGAAGATATCATCTTCGTCCTCGCTCTTCTCAGTCCATAAAAATGGATGCTTTTCTGCAGTCCTTCTGAAAGTTTCACTCTCCGGCTCCACTATCTTCTTCCACCTTGCATGCAACCTAAAAATTCTATACCTACCTCCTCATAGGTCCTTTCAGGCCACCCAGACATACGTAATTCGTGAGCCAACTCATTCATTATGGTGTCACTACCGGTGAGTTCGTCCCATGGAACTATCCTATTGTCCATCCTGAAATCGGTAGCTAGCCTCAGAAGAGTCCTGCTGATCTCAGGGTGAAAACTACGATCGAAAGAATAATGGGACATCTCAACTACACTACACTGGAATGCTTATCCTCCTCTGTCTGAAGGGGGTTTTATAGGTAGGGATGAGAAAATGGCGGGAAAAAACGACTGCGGTATGGCGGGAAACGATTGGCGGGAAACGGGTGGCGGGAAAGAGTTGGCGCGAACATATGGCGGGAAACGGATGGCGGGAAAGAGTTGGCGCGAACATATGGCGGGAAACGAGTGGCGGGAAAGAGTTGGCGCGAACATATGGCGGGAAAATATTGCGGGGAAAGGGTTGCGCGAAATACGTCATAGTTTATAAAAAAATCCGGGGATCGTTCGGGACAAAAATGGTGGCATGCACCTGTCGGCCCTCAGCAGGCCAATTAGTCCCTGTCGGCCCACAGCAGGCCAATTAGGCCCTGTCAGCCCACTACTGGCCGATTGGACCTGAACTGGTGGCCGATAGGCCAATCGGCCAGCTGCAAGCCGATAGGATCTCAGTCGGCCTGCTACGGGCCGACTAGGTCCACTCGGCCTGTTGCAGGCCGACGGTGTATTATTTTTGAAATTATTTTGTGGGCGTAATATTTGTGCAAATTAATAAAAAAATGTATTATTTAAAAAAAAATTAGCCCCCACTCCGTCAGTACTACTTTCTCTCCCTTCTCGCTGATTTTTGAAGATGAGACGGCCGGCGTTGGGCAGGCGGAGGCGGAGGACGGAGGCGACGGCCGTCCGGCGGTCGGAGTGGTGTGGGGATGGCGTGCGAGTGTGGTGCCGCGCGCCACCATGAGAAGCAACGCTCCACGGCCGCCACTCGCCTGGTTGGGTGTCGGCACCACGCCGACCGTCTCCGCGTCGTCGAGACTGGCAGGGGACGCCGGGTCCCGTTGCCATTTCTGGAGATGACGGCATCATGGAGCGGCGGCTGTGCCGCGAGGTCTCCAACCGTCGGGCCGAAGCGCTGGTCGGGCGAGCGCGACCTCGAGGAGCAACGCGTCGCGGCCGCCACGCTGCAGGGCGGGATTCGGCACCTCGCCAACCGCCTCCACTTCGCCGATATTTGCAGGGAAGGCCGGGGACCAGCTGGCCGCCGTCGTCGACGTGGATATGCGTGGTGCCCGGGCCTGCTACCCATGGCAACCCTCCTCGCTGTCCCGCGCTCGACGCCCATCACGGAGTTGTCGTCACGACCCTTCTCCTTGGTGCCTTGAAGGCGCATAGCAGAGGAAGATGAGGAGGAGCACTGCTCGGTAGTCGGTACCCATGGCCTTCCTCAGATCCGACGGCGAATCGCCCAGTGAGCATTTTTTTTCGTCCCCTAGTTTCTCTGTACTTGTTGCTACTGATGGATGCCTAGTGGCCTTTTGGCGAGATTTTTGTGGTCATGTTTGTTGTCATTTAAGTTCGGTTAAACTCATAGGTAGGAGTTGATGGCAATTTTTACTGTGTTTTTGCTCCTGGAAAACTACACATTATGTGTTTACATAGTTCCTGACCATATAAAGATGATCTTTGGCGCCCTCTAAGGATCAGGAGTTGTGAAAAATGATGATCGGGAGTAGTTTTCCTAACACCTTAGTGGTGGCAGTTCTTCATTTTCAATAACTGTATCATCATTTTCGTCAAATGAGGTGATCAACATGTATGCGCCAAACTGTTTTCAACATGAATTTTTTAGACCTGCTGTCATTTTCATGATCATGGCAATCTTTGTATGTGTGTAGGTGGCAGTTTTTTAATTATCAACACAAATTAAGTTGTATTCCACGACAAGTTTTGTAGTTTTTGACATGCCATTTAACACTTGCCATGGCAACTTTAAGATGTGCTGAGATGGCAATTTTTAGATGTTTCTTACGATGTGTTTTGACATGGAAAATACATATACCATTTGCCATGGCAATTTGAGATGTGTTTTTGCCATGGCAAATTAAGTTGCGTCGCCATGTGCTTTTTTTGCTTGTGAATTTATCACTCACCTTTCCCCCCCTTTTTCAAGTTCACCATGTGCGCCATATAACGATTGTTGTGTGCGTACCGCTGCAATCAACATTTCTGAAATGTTTTAAAAAATCATTACGTACAATGCACAAGTATTTTTCAGATAGATTATTTGCCATGGCAACTTTCATTGCTACACACAAGTATCCGAAAGTATTTTTTGCCATGGCAACTTTTCATTCATCATGCATATGTTCTCAACATGAATTTTATTAGCGAGACCTTCGCCATTGTCAACTTACTTTTCTAGTTTTGCATTTGGTACATGGCAAACTCGAGAGATAAATTTGCCATCCTTTTCTAAATAATTGTAAAGTTTCCATGTGTTCTTTTAGAGAACAAATACTAAATTTGCCACGACCCATGTCAATATTCTCAACTTGCCATCTATATTTTTGCTATGGCAACTTCGATTACTACACATAGGTATCCAGAACTTTTTTTGCCATGATGTGCTTCCCATGGTGACTTAAGTTTTGGTGTGTGCAAATTATGATATGTTTCGCATGGCAAAAATATTCAGTACACTTTGCCATGTCGTTTTTCATATAATTGCCACTACGTAGCTATCAAAAGTTCTAAATTTGCCATCTAAACCATTGCATTTTTGCTGTGGTAATTCTTTAAAATGTCAAAAACAAAAAAATGGCAAATTATGATGTGTCCCACAACATTCTATGTGCCTTTTTTTTATGTATCCATGGTCAATTAAGGCATGTTTTTTGTCATGGCGATTGGTTTTGTACTCACCATGGCCAGTGTGTATATGAAATCAAAACGGGATAAATTTCATGTTTTCTGTTTACTCGGTCAAATTTCATTAAAATACCTTTTAGATTTTTACCTCGTAGCATGGTAAATTTAGTATGATAGCCATGGAAAATTTTACTTTATAGCAGTGGCAATTTTTGCCTTTGTTTTTGCCATGGTAATTCTGCCTTTTTTTGCCATGGCAATTTTACCTTTGTTAACATGGCAAATTTACCTAAATCCCCATGGCAATATTTAACTTTTATTGCCATGGCAAGTTTTACTATTTATTTGCCATGGCAATTTTACCTTTGTATTAACATGATTTTTTTTTACCTAAATCCCCATGGCAATATTTAACTTTTATTGTTATGGCAAGTTTTACTATTTATTAGCCATGGCTAATTTACATTTATTCCCATGGCAAAATTGCTTACATCATCTTAGAAAATATTGAACTTTTATCTACCACGGCAAAATTACAAATACCACGAAAAATTTACTTTTACATACATGTCAATTGTACTTTAATAGTTCACAGCAAATTATTTCTTATTTTCGTCATGGCTAGTAAAATTTTATATTTTTGCCATGTCAAATATATGTAATTTTAAATATGATTTTGCTCATGGCGTTTTGCTTGTTCATTTTATTTATTTTTCAACTTTTTGTGTTTTTCACACATGGCATTTTTTCATACAATATGCGTATGTAAATTTTATTAAAAATACGATGAAATTTTTTGCTATGAATCTGCCATGGCAAATTATTTGTTTGTATGATGGGAATTACGATGAACTTTTTCTTTTATGGGTTATTGTTGAAATATAATCTTTTTTACCCATGGCAATTTTTCTGCGTTTTGAAAGTTGATGGCATATTTTTTACTTAACAAACAGAAAACTGGGTTTTTTTGTCACAGCAAAAAAAGGCAAAATCTGGGCTTTTTCTTCAATTTTTGCTACTGGGCTTTTTGGTTCACGTTTGGGCTGGGGGAGCAGTTCCTACAGGGTGCCTCTCCTGCCGAACGAACGAAATCGTTCGTCCGGGATGGCGTACCGTGCCATGTAATATGAATTTGTGGCCTTATATATAAAAATGAAAAAAATACTACTTCATTGTAACAGGGGCAAACAAATGACTATGCGTTCATTATTTGTATATTTGTGACACTAAAATTTTAGGACCCCGATATCTGCCGAACGATCCGTCGGGGGAGGTCCTAGACCGAACGACATGTTCGGCAGGGAGCAACTAGAATAAAATCTGGGCTTGTGGTAGAAGAATAGAAAAACTGACTCTGGGCCGTCAGATCAAACATGGTTGGTACAGATCAAGTTTGAGGGATCTAAGGCCGCTTATTATACATTTTATGATAACCCCCCTGGTACAGTTAGATGTAAAACATGAGCTTTCACAGTAACCACCTCAAAGTTTCTCATATTGAGTCGTTGTGCCCTTGTTAGTACAACCAATTTCGAACTTCAGTGTTAAAAGCTTTTGTGTCTCGTCTTTACTCAGCAAAATTTATGCTTGCCAAATTACCAATACCCTCGAACTTAAGTTCACCTTCCTCAGCCATATACATTTTAAAGATGTGTGCACTGCCATAATCTGAAGCATACCATTTTTTCCACAATCAAAGGAGCTCAAGTTTACTCTCAGTTTGGATACAAATAGCAAGTTGATTCAGAGAAGCATTACCCCACAACCTCCAGTCAGGAATGGGTAGCTTAGCACACAAGTAGACACATATAGTAGCCTCTACGAATAAAAGAAAGAGTAAAAGTACAAAAGGCTTGGCTTAGCTCCTCAATTTCACATAGGATTCTCATAGGGTAACCAAACCATGACATTGAGCTTTCAGAACCGGCAGTTTCATCAACCATGCAAACTGTTTCCACAACGTGGGTACCTCTTGACTCTTGAGATATTGACTGTTTCTTTTTTTAGCAAAACAACATCAAAACAAGGATTACAGAATATTAGGCACATCAAGACATTCTTGCCTTTCATACACAGTTTGTTCTCACCTGATAGTGTTGGTGCACAGTTTGCGATCATTGGAACCATGGGCTCTCCTAATGGTGATGTTGCACTACTGATCTCTTCCATTACTAGATCCTGGGATGAGAATTGCAAAGTCAGAAAGGAGATCATCTTTCGCATGTGAGATGTCGAGCACATGGACCAGAACAAGGGCACAACTTATGGCAAGAGTTCTAATGTAGTTTAGGCATAGAAAATAATTGCTGCATCATAATAATCAAGGTAAACAAGTTGGCATTGCGAAGACCAAAGATAATGAGAGTGCAAAAGAATCCAGAAGATGCAAGAAAAACAGAAGGTATGTTTGTTTAACATATTCATCCAGCCATGTCCTGCTTTTTGTTCCAGGAAATGGCCGTTCCAGATGAAACAATGAGTCCTTCTGAGTTAGGACCTCTTCCGTTAGGAGCATCTGGTTCATTAATCGGGAAAGAAAATGTTAGTACCAAATACCAAATCAGTAGAGAAGGTTAAAGAGAGTACAAGGTGTGACCATTTGAATTTGATTCATCGGTTTGCATAATAAAATTGTGTAATATAATTAGTTGCACAAATATTCAAAACAACTTGTACATTTGGCCATTTCTTTACCAGATTCCATGTTCTGTTTCTGACACGAACCATGCTTCATAGCATCACAGGGTATTAATATTTTCTATGGTGATAAATTTTGACTATGATTACCAATAGTAATTTGGTTTACATTTGTCTAATTAGTTGTTGCCTCTTTTCGTTCCTTGCATTAAACTATAATTAAAAGGCTCAAATGTATTTCATCTTCTTTGTGCTGCACCTCCCTCTCCCTCTGCTCACTCACCTGCTAATATCCTCGCACCGGTTGCTGCTAATCTTCCAATGGTTGATGTTTGTTAGCTAGTTAAATGGCTCGCTTTTTTGCTAATGGCCCATTAGGTAGAGGTTAGCTATGCACGTAGTGGTGCTCATGGCCTCGCTGCTTAGCAGGCTTTCCTTTGGGTCATTAGCTAGCTATGCTATGCACGTGGTGGTTAATTTGGCAGAAAGAATCCTTGTCCTCTTTTTGATTTCCTTGCTGTCATCAAATTGACTGACGAAAAACTCTTGCCTCTGCTTAAAATAAAGCCTAGTCATCAAATTCCACAAGTAATGGATCGACAACATATTTGTTTTGACTTTTGTACAACAACAACAATACATTGAATGATCTGAGCTATATATAGATGTTGAGGAATAAAGAGGATATGTACTTGCTTCTGTTCTGTTGCTGGAGCAGGCACGCAGCAAGTGATAGCAGAATATTTGAATGGCTGCTACACAGGCCAGGTGCTCTGCTGCTAGTTAAGCTACAGCAGGTCAGGGCTAGCCACAAACCGAAACCGAGTTGACGAGCGTGGCAGCGAGGAGTGAGGCTGCGATACAATCATTGTACTATCCTTGGCTACAGGTGATAGTAGAAAGAATATGCAGCAGCATTTTTATTCACAAATTTGTCATGATTAGTTGTTTTGGTGCCATTAGTGAACAAATAGACACTAAACTTTTCAAAAACCAGTGAAGTGCTAAATACTGCAAGTGTGTAATAAATTTCAGTCTTGTACTGACAAGCACTTGACTTTTCAAGTACTTAAACAGGTAGATGAGATTATTCCATTCTCATGTACAGTTACAGCAAGTTAACAAAGTTTCACCATACCGAATTGCTTGAAAATCTAGTGTAAGCAAAATCTAGCAAGCTGACTGGGAATAAGAAAAAATACCCATAGATCCAACTTGAAGATACTTACCCACTGAATGATCTTTTATTCCCAAAAAGGGTACTCCAGTCTATTAGTTCTTTATTTTTTTTCATCTACATTCCATCACATGTGCGAGGGGTCTCCAGCGGTCATGGAAATAATCAAGTGTGATTTTCTTATTGCAGCAACTAGAATTGGTCAGAATTAAAGTTTTCTACAATTTCATATAATGGATCATGTTTAATAAGGTGAGCACCAAAGATCAAGATTCCTATACGATGTAACAAGAAAAAGGGTCATATAGCTGCTTGTACTATTTTCCTAATTTCATCTAAATTGACAGAACCAATATGGAGCATGGTAAACCTGCATTCCTGAAGACTCGAGGGACACTATGTTTCTTCTCTGCCGTAAGCAGATGTTGGAGGTTAGATGGGGCAACAAATGGTAGATCGAGGAGCCACCTGTGGAGAATGGCTGGACAGGGTAAGACAAATGGTAGATCAAGGTTGTCCTCTAGACGCCGGAGAACGATACCTGGGGATTTTCTCGGGCAGCGTCGCGGCGCAGCAGAAGAGAGGTTCGCCCGGGCAGACCGGCCGCCGGCGACGAGATGTCCAGGATTCATAGGGGCGGAGATGGACCAGTGCCTCCAGTGGCCAAGATCTACACCGCCGTCGTCGTTCGCAAGCTATATGGGGACGGGCTCGCCATTAGGGCCACTAGGGTTGGGGATTGATTTCTTGAGCCTCAGCCGCCGCTGCTCGCATTGGAAGGAAGTAGAAGGGGATGACCGCTCCAGAAAAGGCGAGGAGATAGAAAGCAAAATAACTAAAAATGAGGGGCTATTTTGCAAAGAACAGCGCACAGATCTTCCCGTAGAATATGGGCCGTCCATGTTCGATCCGACGCTCCAGGACGCTTTTTTCTATTTTTCTACCAGAATCCTGTTTTCTATTGTAGTTGTTCCCACTATTACATGTATCAAGGTAGAAACTAATGGCCACTTAAGTCAATGTTGCAAACTAGTTCTTTCTCCTCGCTTGACATATTAATTAAGAGGCGTGCTAGGCATCAAATCTGTGATATGTGCCGCATCGAGCGCTCGGACGTGCCTTCATTATTGCAACCCAGGCCTTCTTGCAAGATTACTTCTGCAACACAGGTCTTATTGCATGATTTTTTTTTTTTGAGGATCAATGCCGCCGTAGGATTATTTCTACAACATAGGTCTTGTTGCAGAATTTTTCTGCAACAATTGTTTTGTTGCATTTTTTTGCAACTGAGTGTTTGTTGCAAAAAAATTTCAACCGATGTCTTGTTGCAGAAAAAAATTCATAAGAGATATTTTATCACAAAACATAGATTTGTCATAGATCATCGCAACGCTATATATGTTTCGAAAACATAGTTTCTATTGTAGAAGCGCGTTCGACAGAGGATAGTGTATGGAATCTCACTGAGACACGTATGAGGCAGGGGAGGCGGCGGACGTGAACGCCACGATCCGCCGAGTGATGGTAAGAGTTTCCCATTAATTAATGTGTATTTGTCTCTTTAACGCACAACAAGATAACTATCTCACTCCTTGTTTTTTTTTGGAACACAGTACAGACGCAAGCGTTCATATACACAGGCATATACTTACCCCTATGAACGCACACACGCACACCTTATCCCTATGAGCACCTTCGAAAGACTGAGTCGGTGTATCATCTTGAAATTTACGAAGTCATCATAGACACCTCGTTGTCGAGGGGAACGTCTCCTTCCACTGAATACGCATCGCCGGAAATCTTGAAATAAATCCAAGAATAAATGCGAGCACCAGGACCTCCAACTCTCTCACTCCTCGTTGGTTGATTGTAATGCGGTGCATTCAAACCAATCTTCTCACCCCCGCATGCATGCATGAGACATTAATGTCCTCGGTTGCTAGTACGAGGAAAACATCATTAATTTTATTTTGATTGGTGTTAGTGGCCTTGTATAGCTGCAAATTGTAATTTTGATAATGGCCTTGTATACAAAAATGAAAGGAGTAGTAAGAGTGATAGACGTATTGCTCAAACACACGGATGAAAATAACTCTTTCTTCCATTTAAAAAATTCTAAGATATTTTTTTAACACGATACAGACTCAAGCGTTCATATATACATGCATACACTTATTCCTATGAATACACACACGCACAACCTACTCCTATGTGCATCTCCGAGAGACTGATTTGAACCTTAATAGGCTGGGGGATACTGCCTCCTAACCATCCAATCACACATTGCTACATGTGTAACACAAAGCTGCTTGTACGGTACTACAACGCCACGCATATACATAGGTAACATAATATAAAGTCGACGCTTTGGCGAGAAAAAACAATTCTTCCATGCACGGGATGTCCCATGCATGTGAGAGCCGTTGATTTAATTTGGAGATCTGATGACATGCAATGCATTGATTGTTTGATACGGCTGGTAGTTGGTTACGTCTTTCTCTGACCACATGAAAGCACACTGTTCTGGTTAGACTCCACCATCCCATGCTTTTGCATTTTATTGCCAAGTTAAAATCTATTTTATCTTTTAAACCAAAGTACAATTTATGACCCGTTTGCATATTTGTGTTTATGACAACGAGAACTTTAATATAAGACCAATTTTTAATATATTTCAACAATTTTAAAATTGAAGCTCTGAAACATGGTAAACAGTGTTAAATTAATAAGAATCAGTTTGATACACATTGGTACACAACGTAAAATTATGATACGAAACATGACGAGCCATAGTGAAACAGTAATATATTTTTAAGAAATAGAATGAAACATTTTTTATTTTTTCACATGTAATTAAAAATTTATGAAACAAGTTTGAGCATGGTTATTTAGTTGTTTAAAAGTTAATTTCTAAAAATATATTCAATATTAGTCTTGTTTTAAGAATCTTGTAAGGAAAAATAGAATTGTGCAAACAGAACGTAAATCAAACATACATGAGATGTCTATTTATTTGAATGAAACTGAGTGAGTAGACAAAACACTGATGATATTAGTGGGCCCACACAGCAATAAAAGAGGAGATGGATGCATGTCGTGCATGGTAGAAAATCCACTCTCACGCTTTGGCAGCTACTTCTGAGGCGCCGAAGCCCATTCGGTCGCCCATCTTTGACCGTGACGCTATGTTCGCATGCATTGATGAGGTGGTCTTCGTGAAAAAACTTGATCGTTTGCTCGACTCTTTGGAGGCAACTTGTCCTGGGTCTCGCAATGTGATTGCTTGCCTCCTCGTGGATGAGGTTTCTATAGGCAAAATAAAGAAGGTGAAGAAGGCTCTCGGGAGCATAGGCAAGAAGAGTGGCGCCATTGATAAGGCGTCTGCGGCTGCTTAATGGAGAATATTCAGTCTATTCGTCCTCCATCTCCGAGTGGCTCGTCTCCGTGGATTTCTTGGCGTCTGATGTATTCAACATTGGTTTTGTTGAGGGTTTCTTTGCGACATAGAAGTGCCAGGGTTTGTGGTTGTTGCGTGTTATGCATATTTGTCGGGTTGACCGTGAGGTCATGGAGTTTCTTTGTTAGCGAGTAGTCCGCATGTGATCTATATGTATCGGTTTTCGCCCATTCTCTTCTTCTTAATTAATCGATGAGGCAAATTTTTTGCCTCCGTTTCAAAAAAATAATATAAAGTGGATCGCATTGACGGGGGTACGAGCGCCTTTCAGTTTGGTTTTGACGAGGGAACCGCGGGCAGCCAAAGCGTGCGGCTCCTCGCCGCGATCTCCTCCCCTCCTCCTCTCCGGTGGTCGCCCTTGATCGCGCCGGGCATGGTGGAGTCCACCCAATCCCGCGGTAAGCTAGCTCTTCCTTGCCTCGGCCTCTTAATTTGTTATCAGTTGATCCTCGAGTTATGTAGATGTAGGTATTGTAGAATTTGGAGGGTTTCCAACTCCTACAATCGTGGGTGTGGATTTGACCCTGCGACCTAGCGATTCTAAAAACTGTTCTTTCGCCAAAAAAAAAAGAAAAAAACTGTTGATGCCCTTGCCCAAGAGCTAAAACCTCTGGATCTCGGTGACGCCACGGCGGGGTGCCGTAATCTTGATGTTGTTACTCTCGTATGTTCCCAATTATAACCCCTCAGGGTCACTGTATTTCAGGCGACTCGGGCTCCTCGGCAGTTAAACGGAAGTGCCCACCCTACCAACAATATGACGACGATTACGACGACGACGACGGCACTGGTTCAAACTCTCACAACGGAATCAACTCATCATGGAACAGCCTTTCTGAGGTACGTACTACCTTCGTTCGCCACTGTAAGATGTTTTGGATGTTTCAAAATAGACAAAATATAGACTGAAACAAGCAAACAAACACACTAAAATGCGCCTATATACACATCCGATTCAGAGAAAAGTTAGAACGTCTTATCATTCCGGACGGAGGGAGAAATTGTTTGCTTTGACTGTACATTATGCTCCGAGACTATTCCAGTTCTGTTTGGTCAAAGGAATTGCAACATTGTTTCTCGTCTTAATTAGACCTAGTTAGTGGGGTGCCAAATATCCAGACGGATGTCAAGCTTGCTACAGTACATGTTTATTTCAGTTGGTTAACCACACCAAGTTTGTGTTTCAGAAGAATGTTGCACTATTAGCCCAGTGATGCCATCGTCCTACTGTAGAAGTAAACATGAACCATCTCTAACCAGCTACTGACCACAGTCATGTTCTAGTCCACTTTCTTAACATAAGATTATAGTGCCACTACATATGGATCGTTTTTTCTTTTTGCCCCATTACTGATTATTGATGCCATCATTCTGATTTTACAATGCCAATGCTGATTTCTCCTCCCTTGCTTCTGCCTGCAGGATGTCGTGCATCATATACATGCCCTAATGCCGCTGCGAGACGCCGCACTTGCTGCGTGCGTGTCTCGGTCATTTCGACGTTCCTGGAGACACTATCCCAATCTCACCTTCGGTATGAAACAACTCGGTTTGATTGGAAAAGCAGCCACGGTGGACGAAGGAGCAATGGATCTTCTAAGCAGAATTGACCATATCTTTGGAAATCATTCAGGCATCGGAGTGAAGACGCTTGAGCTTCACCTCCCCTGGAACTGGAACAGACTCGACACCTCTTACGTCGACAGGTTCCTCAAGACTGCCATTGCACCCGGTATCCAAGAACTCACCGTGATGCTGCCCTCATTCCGGCACTGCAAAACAGACTACAACTTCCCGTGCTCGCTTTTATCAGGCGAGAGCGGGCGGTCGATTCGGTATCTTAAACTCACCAATTCTAGTTTCCATCCCACCGCCGGACTTGGTTGCCTGACGAGATTGCACCTGCGGTCCGTGCGCATCGGCGACGATGAGTTGGGGTACTTCCTTTCTAATTCTTTGGCTTTGAGGCATCTGCTACTCTCTTGTTGTGGTGAGATCATCTGCTTGAAGATACCTTGCCTGCTGCGGCACCTCAGGTCCGTGGAGGTGTTTGAGTGTGAGATGCTACATGCAATTGAGAGCAATGCCCCAGATATCTCTAGTGTCGACCTTGGACTTGGCGACCAAGTGGATTTCTCAGTCTCACTGGGAGACGGTTCATCTCAAGTGAAGCAGCTCCGAATATCACCTGCATCCCCAAGTTATGCTCTCGGCAAGCTTCCATCAATCACACCCGGTGTTGAAGTCCTTAACATATCGTTGTTGCCACACGAGGTATGCATAATCTGAGACTTTAGACCGTCAATTCCTTGGTTTTGTATTCCATAATAAGAGCATCTCCAGCGGATCCTCTAAACTTAAATTCCTTGGTTCTGCGAGGAGTTGTTATATCAGGGGACATACTAATCTCGGCACCTCTTTCTTCAGCAGGTGAGCACACCAATGGTGCCCGGAAAATTCCACCACCTCAAGTACTTGAATATTTCTCTTCCCGCTGTCTCGGCAGTAGATGAATATGATTATTTGTCTCTGTTAGCTTTTCTTGACGCTTCTCCTGCCTTGGAGACTCTCGTCTTGAGGGTAAGTCCTGTTATATAGCCATTGATTTAACAATTGAGTATTATTACTGTTTCTTTACAAAGTCTGTTTATTAAATAGCTCTGATTGTCATGCCTATTGTCTTTAGCTGATCATAGGTTTCTATTTTCACTTCTAAGTAATTTAGAAAATAACAGTATCTCTTTTCATAAATACAAGACACCTAGAAAGCTTGCAATCAAACTTTGTCAACTCTCCTCGATATAGTAAACCATTTTGACCGGTCAGGTTACAGTTGTTCCATTAGATTTGTCAGGGATCACACAATATCAATTTTTTTATATTAAAATAGTTGTATGTAAAGTAACGGTCAAACATGCATATTTGAGATTGTAACGATGCTCAGAACATAATTTATTTATGAACAAGTGGAGTATTTAGTAACATACATAAATAAGGCGCATCTCATGCTAATCTTGTCGTTGAGCCCATTTTTATTTCAGACGGTTCATCTAGAACTATTGTCATTTCGTGAGAAGTAGTTGACATTAACATATTGTGTCCTTGCAGTCAGCGAGGATTATGAACTGTGTTAACAGAGGCTGCGGTAGGATTCATTGTGATGTTTCACATTTGACGCGGGAGCAAGAATTTCGCCATGGCAGCCTCAAGAATGTGACGATCTATAGTTTTTACTCTGCTGAAAGCTTGATTGAGCTAACCTGTCGTATGCAGTGCCTGACGCTGGACACCACCTATGGTTACTCTAGGTGTTCCTCACGCAGAAGCGGCAGGTGCTTCTCCATGGACACGCGTGATGTCCTACAAGCCCAGAAAGCGCTCGTGGCTATAAGAAGACGCATCAAGCCCCAAGTACCCTGTAATGTCAACTTGATTGTTGTGGAGCCTTGCAGTTCGTGTCATGTGAGCGATAACTGATTCTAGACTTTTCTGTTTCAACTTTCAAGCCATGTGATAGAACTGCATATTTACATAGTATTAGAGATACGGAAGAAATGTCACTCTGCTGAGATTTTCACAAGACATGCTTGTTTTTTCACCTTTTACTGTTCACCTGGGGTCATCTGTGGTTGTGATCAGCTACGGGTTACCAAAAAACAGAGAGGTACTTCTCTGTGGTTGATACTTTCATAGGACTCGGTCAAGCAGCTTAGTTGTATGATCATTTAGCCGGCCTCATTCTTACCATTGCATGATGTA
This sequence comes from Triticum dicoccoides, assembly GCF_002162155.2. Taxonomy (NCBI): domain Eukaryota; kingdom Viridiplantae; phylum Streptophyta; class Magnoliopsida; order Poales; family Poaceae; genus Triticum; species Triticum dicoccoides. The sequence continues at coordinate 413,833,252 of NC_041388.1, read as the reverse complement.
CATAAGTGGGTGTAGGTCTTAATAGTTACTAGTACTCCCTCCGTTCACTTTTATAAGTCGTTACAACTAAAAATGAACTACTTTGCATCCTGTCTGAAATGTCTTCAAGGTCTTATAAAAAGGGTGAACAGAGGTGGTATAAAACTTTTATTCACCCGGTCACATGATTGCTACGTATTTGGTTTGTCTAGCCTGAGAGTCTAGCGGAGTTGGGGGGCAAGATCTAAGAGATGATGAGGTCGACTCTTCTGAAGGTGCTGGAACGGAGCGTCCGAAGTGAGCACTAAGACTGAGAGTGACCCATGCAAAGATCAGTTAGTATTGTAGGCATTTTTCTTTAATACCCTGAAGGCGGATGAGCAAAAAAAAAAAATAGAAGTATCAGGACATCTCCAACGCTGACCCGTAAATTTACTTCCGCACTCGTTCACGAAAAGGTGAAGACCAATCCGTGGACACGCATGCGAAAGCCAGCTATCCAACGCTGCCCGCATACATTTCATGCATTGTTTAAACAAACCGGACAAACTTCATTCAAACCGGATGATATTCATACCAACCAGACAAGAACATTTACATTTCAGACATATTTTAATTAAAAACTGTGCCGGACTAAAGTAAAACTAGTCTACGGCCGTTGCTCGCGGACATCCATTCCCATGATATGGATACCTTAAACTAATCTACGGCCAGCCGCGATGGATCTTCCTTGTCTTTCTCATGTCCGATAGCCCGCTTATCGGACTACCGTGACCCCAGAGGTATATGCTTCAGCGCAAATGACCGCTCCCCCTTGTTCGGCAGTGCCGCTCATTGGAGTGGCACCGGACAATACGAGTCTGCCGGAGGGGAATGGTGCCCTTCGCTTCCGTGAAGTATGAATGAGGGCTGGTTTGGGGGTAGGGGGGGGGGGCAATGATGCCCTGCGAGTGGGCAAGTCACCAGCTGTGCACGCTGGCGATGTCGTGACGGTGGCCTTCGTTGGACCCAAGCGGAGACGGCCTCCCATGTTCTAATTTTTGTCGTTGATGGTGGCAGACGTGGACGTGTTGGCCGCCGCATTGTCGATATCCGTGAAGCCGGCTTCTTTCTACGCCGTCAGGGCGCGGTTCCACCAATGTTGGCGGCGGATGACGCGGTCGCAGGCACGGGAGAAGCGGTACGACATGGCCTCATCCATGGCAGCCACGATGCCTGTGCTGTCATGCTCCCCCGCGTGTCGGCCTGGAGCAACTCGCCACCCCACAACGAGGTGGCTTGGAGCGGCGAGTTTGCTGAATCACGCGTTGGCTTGGAGCGGCCTCCTCCACAAGCTGGCCTACAACGGCCTGGAGCGGCGAGGGAGGTGGAGCAGAGTTGATTGACTCGTTTCTAGCAGACTCGGCGGGCCACCAGCCGGCTTTTATGCAGAGAACTCCTTTTCCTGCTCGCCGTATGCCATGGAGAGTGCGGAGAGAATGGTGCAAGGAGGAGATGGGGAGCGGAGGTGTGGTGTGATTGTTTGCACAGCGGTTGGCATTGTTTAAATAGCGTGTGGAGGCCCGGAGCCAACCAGCGTTGTGTTTAATATCGATCGGCTAGCGAACCGATGTGCGGCCGAAGTAGTTTTCTCGGCACACGCGCTGGTTTAATGGAGGAAGGTGGGCAAATAGCGTCCGTTTGAATGCGACAAGGAGGCGTGTTCAGCCGGGCGTGCAGCGGGTAGCGCTCTCTCGGCCGGCAGTGAAAGGTCGCGGCCGCTCTGGACCAACATCAATGGGGAGCGTCCGCTCTACAGCAATATGAATGTGGGCAGGTGCCCCCCCCCCCACCCAACTTTGTCTCCGGTTTGACCGAAAAAGCATGTACGAACTGCTTGGCGAACCGATGCAGGACGCGTTGGGTGGCAACACACCTCCAGACCCGTGCAATCTGAACGGTTGCGGGTGGTTTGAGGGTCTGCGGTTGGAGATGCCTTCACTGGAGCTTCTTGGCTTATGCGACAGGCTCACTGTTTTGACTCTTTAATCAAAGATTGGCATGATTCAATCCTACTCTAAAATTGAGAAAAGTATACTTTTCGTCCCTCAACTCTTGGTGAAGTCTAGATTTGGTCCCTCAACTCCAAAACCGGACAACTTGCACCCCCAACTAACGAAACCGGACAAGGTTTGTCCCTGGTCTCGATTTTGACCGGTTTTGGTGCTGACTGACCCCGGTTTTGACCGGTGCCGACTAAAATTCGCGTAATTTTTTCATATCCGTGAACTTTTTAAAATTCACATACTCTTTTCAAATCCACATAGTTTTTCAAGGTCGTGCAATTTTTTCAAAAATAAACATACCTTTTTCAAATCTGTGAACTATTTTGAAATTTGTGTACTTTTCCAAATCCATGGTTTTTTTTAATTTGCGTAATTTTCTCAAATCAGTGTATTTTTTCAACTTCGTGTAATTTTATCGAATCCAAGTATTTTTTTTTTCAAATCCATCTATTTTTAAAATTTGCGTACTTGTTTCAAATCCGCATACTTTTTAAAGTTCGTGTATTTTTTTCAAATCCGTGTTCCTTTCCAATCCATGAACTTTGTTTGAAATTCACATACTTGTTTCAAGTTGACATAAATTTTCAAATCCACACATTTTTTTCTAATTCGCGAAGATATTCAAATCCGCATACGTTTTCAATTTCACATAAAATTTTCAAACCCAAAAAAATATACGTGAATAGGAATAAGTATGTCAATTTTTAAAAATTACATGAATTTTAGAAAAACCACAGGAACTTTAAAGAAGTACGTGGATTTAAAAAAAGTACGTGAACTTGGAAAAAGTACGCAGATTTGGAGAAGTACACAAATTTTTAAAAAGTTCACGTATTTGAAAAAAATACCCGAATTTGAAAACATTAAACGGACTTGGAAAAGGTATGCGAATTTGAGTCGGCACGGTCAAAACCGGGTTGGGACAACACCAAAACCGGTCAAAACCGTGACCAGGGATGAATCTTGGCCGGTTTCAGTAGTTAAGGGCGCAAGTTGTCCGGTTTTGAAGTTGAGGGACCAAATCTAGACTTCACCAAGAATTAAGGGATGAAAAGTATACTTTTCTCTTTAAAATTTTGCCTAAATCTGACTTTATCATAGCGTCTCCAACGCCTTTTTAAGCTGGATCGCCTGAACGCCAAGAAAACCTTGCGACATCAAACAAGGCTGTACTCTGCTGTCTAACGCACAGGGAGGCTCTCCCGAACGGCTGATCGGCCCTGCCCGAATCCCCGATCGAAGCCGTGCACATGTCAACGGGGGCCGCCGCACGTGGAAAGGCACGCCCGTTCGTTCCCGGACACCGCGCGCGCGCTCACCGACGCCCCGTGGACACCACGCAACGGCAGGCCTCTGCTCTGACTAGCACCAACACCAGCCAGCACGTCGAGCAGCATTGTTAGGGCAACCAACCAGGACCAGCAGACGCATCCATTGGTTTCTGCCACTGGCAAGCGACGACAGCAGCAGAGCAGAGAAATCAGTGAGCAACAGCGGCCGATTAGACCCGCGAGCCCGACGTGCATGGCCGCCCTGTACCCGTCACAGTTCGCCGGGCGGCGGCCTTCAACTCGACTCGGACAGGTGATGCGGGGGGCAAGGGCGCGTGTGCTCCGCCCACCAACTACCCGAGCACGGGCACGAGTTACAGGCGTGTCCACCCTCTGTTTGCACCACGGCCAGGGCACGTATCTACTGGTAGCCACCATCTGGTTCAGAGACCTGCAGAGTCGTGGTGGTCGTCGAGTCACTCCAAAGCCTTGCAGCTGTTCGTCGTCGTTGCTTGCCGCCGACTGCACCGTACCCACGTGAACTCCCCCGTGACGTCCCACCGGCCGGCCGGCCGAGGGTGGTAGCGGTGTAGGGGTAGGGGCACGGCCGGCCGCCCACAGCGAGCGTCCGTCCGTGCGGTGAACCTGAGCGGCCGGGCTCCGATCGCCGTACTGGTGACCCGACCAGGTGCACATACGTGCACGTGGAAGCGGAACAGCCGGCCACAGGACGGAGCCCGTGGCAACGGAGAACGCTGACCGACGCACAGGAACAGGCAAGAAAATCCAGACACATGCACGCACTGTAGGAGCGCCACCGGCCACAGCCCAGCCGGTCGCGTCGATCGGTTTCCTGCCGCGCGCCACAGTGCCGACGCACGCAGGTCAAGCAAGCAAGCATACGACGGAGTTAGAATTACAAGATGCAACGCGGGCAAAACTTTTCTCCTTTGGTTAACCGCAGGAGACAAGAAAAGAGGCTGATTTTTAGGACATGGAAACAACAAGGACCACGAGGTCCGGCCTCCTCATGTCTCCCAAGCCCTTTTCTCCCCGGCGAAAGCTTCAGAAGCAAGCCAGGGCCGGGTTGTTCCTTTCTCCGGCTTGGAGGAAAGCATGTCACGTAATCAAGTTTGGTATCCCTTTTACTGCTATCATATATCATCGTGCATGCAGTATCCGCCGAATCTAGCTATGTGAATATGATAAATAAACAACAGGCACGGCGCAATAAACATACTTATCAAGCGCTTTATCATGTTCCAATCAACCGCATCTCACCATATCCACCACAGATCGATGCTCTTACCTGCAACGGCAGAGTTCTGGCTTACCAAGAAGGCAACGACGAGAGTGGCAGCACATGAGAAGTCCAGTGGCTCTGGGCCTGGTTGCTCGTCCACCGTCTACATGTAGCACGTACGTACCAATACCAAAGCAAACAAAAGACATGTTCTCCTGGTCCTGCAGACTGTTGTTGAAGTGGAGATACGCCGTGAGCAAGCTAGGCATTTGGCAGGCATGGATGACAGGCAGTCACAGCGGCGACAGGAGCCTTTTGAGCTATGCCAGCCTCATGCTTAACCTTCTAATCTAATGCTAATAAATCATGGGCTAGCTAACCCAGGCAGGCAGGCAGGTGCATCTAATCTCCCCAGGCCGGCCTCTCTGCCAGGCCCCCACCATGAGGGCGAGGCGCTACGGCCACATGGACTACAGATGGAAATACCTGTAACACTGCGTTGCAAGCAAAATGCCTCCTCCTCCTGCTCCTCCTCCCTTGGCTTTGGCTTTGGTGACAAGAGAGGAGAGGGTACGCAAATGGTTGGGGAAAGTTATGGGTGACAGTTGGAGCTCGCGAGGATAGGCCACCCTTTCCCATTTAAACACACTGCCATCCTCTCTGCGGTTCCTTCACACACCTCCACCCCCAGACACACCATAGCCATACACATGGTCCGGCCCTGAAGAATTCTTGCCCCCCTCTCATGCAATCCAGCCCCTCCCTCTGAATTCTCTGTCCTCTGAAGAAGGCTGAGTGCAGGAGGATCCGGTGCTCTTCTCGGGTTATGGGTGCTCAAGAAGCATAGACAAGAACAACTCCATCTTCAGTGCTGCATTGTTGAGGAGATTCAGATTTCGGAAGAAGCATAAGAGTTGGTGTTCGCAGAATTCTCCATCGACCTCGTTCTGCCTCTCTTCTTTGGCCTTTCTTTTCTCTCTTTTGGTCTCCCGCTCCCGTGGCCTGTCATGGAATCCTCCCAGATCACCGGGGATGGCGGCGAAGAGTGCAACAGCAATGAATCTGGGTGGACGATATACCTGACCTCCCCCACGAGCAGCTATGAAGCAAAAGAGAATGGCAGTGAAGGGAGCAACGTTGAAGATGGCAGTGGCTACATCACTGAGAGGAGGAAAGGGAAGGAAGAGAACAACGCGGATGATGATGGAGATTATGATTCCCTGGCGTCTGATGCTTCCACAGGGACATCTCAAGTGAAGGTGCTTGAAGGCAAAGAAGAGAAAGATCGTCAGACAAATGACGGTTGCAGCAATGAACATGGCAAGGATGAACAGGCTGAGACGCTTACCAAGTTCTCGACCGGCAGCAACAAAAAGGCGGGCAAGGTGAAGAAAGGGGACGACAAAAGCAGCAAAAGAGGCCACAATAGAAGACGTAGCTCATCAAGAACAAGCTTCTTTTGGTAAAGGATGTAAAAACCTTGCTCGTCTATTTCTTTCTTATCAAGCTAGAATCGATGTCAGAGGCATGAGGAATTGAAGGCCTTGTCATGGTCCCTGCTATTGCCATCTATTGTTTTGTCCATTTGTTAGCCACCTCATAGGTTAGTTCTTCCTATGCAAATCTGTCACCCTTGAATTATTATTCATTGCCCTATTCTTAATATTGACATTCAAGCACTACATGCTCTCCTATGTTTCTATAGACATTAATGATCACTTTGTCCAGATACACCTCCCCAATGAGGTGTTTGAGGCCACCAACCCAAAAAGATAATTCGGTTCAATGGCCTTCTGCTTTCCCAATATTTTTATAGGTCAGAATATCTGCATGTGTTAAAATTTACTCAGAAAAAGCGTATATAGAAATCTGCTTTATCATGTGTCTGTCAATAATCTTTTCACGTTTGGTGAGCAATCTAATATAGTACTCCCTCTGTCGCATAATATAAGAGTGTTTTTGACACTAGTGTAGTGTCAAAATTGCTCTTATATTATGGGACGGAGGGAGTATTGTCTATCAGTTAAGTTATATGAACTGCTACAGAGCAAAAATTAATAGGATTTACACAAATCTCCTTAACACATCTTTCTTACCCTTGAGTAAAGCAAATCCTATGATATATAGTAGATCAATCTTACTACAACTGATGCGGCATTTGCACATGAAACCTAGGAATATCCGGCCCTTCCATATAAGAAGCATTAGACAATGTACAGTACATTTATAAACAATAAGATGTAGAAGATTTCAACAAGACGAACCAACAATGTACTGTACAAACAAGTGTAGTTTACAGAACAGCTTAAGTAGACATGACAAGTAATACAAGGTACAAGAGCCTCCAGCTATCACCTGATATGTGCAATTCCTACTCTTTGCGTCTACAGTAGTTCCCTCCCAACAGTACTAGCAGCAGTAGCATATGGAGCACCTTCTGCTGGGCAAATGATGCAAAAGAAGGTATTACCTCCCAACAGCAATCTCACTCCTGAGATAAAAGAATGAAAAACTTATTAAGGGGAATGGTAATCAGTTAGTAAAAGATAAAGAGTTCAACTGAACTAGCAAAGACAGGGCAAAGCAAAACTGCAAAAGAGATAATTGAGTTGTTTCAGAATTCAGATGAGGGTGAGCACCGGGCACAATCAATTCACATGGTTTTGGCTGTGAGTTGATGTTTTGTTGTGAAAGTTACAGTTATCCAAAGTAGGCAGGGATGGTGATTTGTGAAATTCCCAACTTTAAGTCGTTTCACTCAGCTTTCGGATGCTATTTTTTCTGACCAAACACATAAAAGCCACTTCATTCAAAAGCATCAGTAGCCAGCTCAAGGTCGCAAAAAGAAATATGCCTAATCACCCAGATGACTATCATGCCTAATCTCACACCAGATATTCTCAGAAACAACAGAAACAGCAGGCACAATCTTCAGGGAATCGTACAGGGTGTTCCAGCTTGGACTCCTTGGAGTTCTCTACCAAGCTATCAATCACAACAAGGCCAGGACAACGAGGGGAGCTAACCTGCCACATTAATTTGTGAGACTAAACACAAAATGCAGCCTTAGCAAATGTACTCCACATGGCACATTTGGCAGTAAAAATTGCTTAAAATGTTAGGGCGACAGGGGTCATGGGAAATGGTGCGGACTCTGAAGTAATGTAACACAGGACACAATGCTAGGGGAATCGTGCTGAATGTCAATTTCCTGGATTCCAAGTACGACAACGTGCTCCTGCTCAAACCATCGTGGCGTCGTCCATGCTTATCCACATAGCCAGTCAGGAAGCATGAACATGTGGAGCGAGCACATTGTTTCTTTGATTCCATCCAAAATTCACCACTAAAGTGCTAGACAAATCGATTCCACCGCGCTACATTCCAGTATTTCTCATCGCCGAGGGCACAACCTTGGAATGAATTGAAATGAACGGATGAAATTCTTGGCATCGGGCTTACGATTAGGATGCGCCGAGGGGGTCGTGGGCCTGGTGGGAGGCAGCTCGCGGCTACGACGCGACGGGCTTGGAGTGGTGGAGGAAGGCGGCGGAGCAGAGCACGGTGGTGACGACGGCGAAGAGGCCGAGCGCGAACATCAGCGACATCCCGGCCACCGCCAGATCCAGCATCAGCTGCGCGCCGTGGAACACCGCCCCCAGCGACATCCTCTTCCCTTCCCTTCCCCGACCCCTCGCCTCGCCTCGCCTGCGACGCGCTCTTCTCGGAGGAAGCCCGTGGCTATATCACGGCAGCGGAGAGGCGGGGAGAGCCAGAGGAGGAGGAGGAGGAGAAGCGGCGGGACACGCGGCGCGGCGGGGGCAGAAGGGGAGGCGGCGAGCCGACCACCTGGACGAGCGCTCCTGCCATCTGTGAACCGTGACACAACGATCACATGGAAATCAGGAAATGTGATAGTATATTTTTTCCGTAGTTTTTATTTTCCATAGAAGTTTCGAAAATATAGAAGTTTCGAAATCAGGAAATGTGATAGTGTATTTTTTTCCGAAGGGAAAACCGGTTTCTGCTGATTGATTTGAAAAATCGTTGGCTCAATCAAAATAGTAAACCAAATTCAAAATTGAATACCTCAATTGAATGAAAGAGTTTCTAAATTAGGGAACATAGTGAATTAAAATAATTAAATAAAAGAGCTTGAAAAAGTGTTGACCCGGTTAAAATCGGTTGACCCGATTCTAAATTAAATACCTCAATTAATAGTGAGGCCTTAAAAATTAGGAAGCATATTGTATGGTATAGAAGAATTGAATGTGAGAGCTTTGAGAAATTATTAACCCGGTCAAAATTAGGTGACCCAATTTTAGTTGGAGACCTCAATTGAATGTGGGTTTTTCAAAACTAGGGAGCTTAGTGTTACAGAGGATGATGATAATTAAGTATGCAAAGTTTGAGGCAAAGTGGATGGGTATAGATGACATTTGCTGTACAAATTAAATTATGTACAAAAGCTTTGTGATCTTGCTGTAGTCGGATGGCTTGGCCATTTGGGCTGATTTTTGGTGTAGGGTGATATAAGATGGTGATGTGCATGCATGTAAATTTGGGCAGCAATAAGATGAGCCTAAATGGTACTTCATGTACAACTTGACAATTCGCACGGAAACTTTGGGAGGGGTCTGTGGTCATATGGTGTGGCTAATGAGGCTAAATTTTGATGGAGGCTAGTCTTATATGTTGGATAACATGCATGCAAAATTTGAGGATATTTGGATGAGTGTAACTAGTACTTCATGGTGTGCTCAAATGGTGTGATGTAAATTGATAAAAATGGAGTGGCAGTGATGTTTTTGAAGGAAATATGTCCTAGAGACAATAATAAAGTTGTTATTTTATATTTCCTTATCCATGATAAAGGTTTATTATTCATGCTAGAATTGTATTGATCGGAAACTTAAATACATGTGTGGATACATAAACAAATACCATGTCCCTAGTGAGCCTCTACTAGACTAGCTCATTGATCAAAGATGGTTAAGGTTTCCTAACCATAGACATGTGTTGTCATTTGGTAACATGATCACATCATTAGGAGAATGATGTGATGGACAAGATCCATCCGTTAGCTTAGCATATTGATCGTTCAGTTTATTGCTATTATTTTCTTCATGTCAAATACATATTCTTTCGACTATGAGATTATGCAACTCCCGGATACCGGAGGAATGCCTTGTGTGCTATCAAACGTCACAACGTAATTGGTTGATTATAAAGATGCTCTACAGGTATCTCCGAAGGTGTTTGTTGAGTTGGCATAGATTGAGATTATGATTTGTCACTCCGAGTTTTGGAGAGGTATCTCCGGGCCCTCTCGGTAATACACATCATAAGCTTGCAAGAAAATGACTAAGGAGTTGGTCACGAAGTGATGTATTACAGAACGAGTAAAGAGACTTGCCGGTAATGAGATTGAACTAGATATGAAGATACCGACGGTCGAATCTCGGGCAAGTAACATACCGATGGACAAAAGGAATTGCGTATGTTGTCATAACGGTTCGACCGATAAAGATCTTCATAGAATATGTAGGATCCAATATGGGCATCCAGGTTCCGCTATTGGTTATTGACCGGAGAGGTGCCTCGGTCATGTCTACATAATTATTGAACCCGTAAGGTCCTCACGCTTAACGTTTGATGACGATGTAGTATTATATGAGTCATGTGATTTGGTGACCGAATGTTATTCGGAGTCCTGGATGAGATCACAGACATGACGAGGAGTCTCGAAATGGTCGAGAGATAAAGATTTATATATAGGACGATGGTATTCGGACACCGAAAGTGTTT
>NC_041388.1:413813450-413822618 GCF_002162155.2 Triticum dicoccoides | reverse complement strand
GGAGGGTACCGAGTACTTATCGGGTCATCAGAAGGGGTTCCGGGCACCCTCGGCAAAAGATATGGGCCTTATGGGCCAAGAGGGGAAACACACCAGCCACAAGGGTTGGTGCGCCCCCCATATGGGCTGGCCTAGGAGGAGAAGGAAAGAGGGGAAGGGAAAGGAAAGAGAGGAATAGGATTCCCCCTTCCTTCCCTCTCCCCCTCTTACCTCCCCCCTCCGACAAATAGGATTCAGCCTACTTGGGGCGCCTCCTGGCAGCCTCCTCTCTCCTTCCCACCTATATATATGTGGGGGTGCCCTAGCACACACCAGACAATTGTTTAGCCATAAGCGACGCCCCCTCCACCGTTTACACCCCCGGTCATATTTTCGTAGTGCTTAGGCGAAGCTCTGCGAGGATCACTTCACCATCACCGTCACCACGCCATCGTGCTAACGGAACTCATCTATTACCTCGACGTCTTGCTGGATCAAGAAGGCGAGGGACATCACCGAGCTGAACGTGTGCAGACCACGGAGGTGCCGTGCATTCGATACTTGAGCGGTTGAAGCGCGAACAAGTTCGACTACATCAACCGTGTTGAGAAACACTTCCGCTTACGGTCTATGAGGGTACATATACACACTCCCTCCTCGTTGCTATGCATCTCCATGGATAGATCATTGCGTGTGCGTAGATTTTTTTTGTTTTTCCATGCAATGATTCCCAACAACAGTGGTATCATGAGCTAGGTCTATGCGTAGTTGATATGCACGAGTAGAACACAAAGAGTTGTGGGCGGCAATAGTCATACTGCTTACCAACAATGTCTTATTTTGATTCGGCGGTATTGTAGGATGAAGCGGCCCAGACTAAACTTACATGTCCACGCACATGAGACCGGTTCCACCGACAGACATGCAACTAGTTTTGCATAAAGGTGGCTAGCGGGTGTTTGTTTCTCCTACTTTAGTTGAATCGAATTTGACTGCGGCCGGTCCTTGAAGATGGTTAAAACAACAAACTCGATGAAACACCGTTGTGGTTTTATGCGTAGGTAAGAACGGTTCTTGCTAGAAGCGCGTAATAGCCACGTAAAACTTGCAACAACAAAGAGAGGACGTCTAACTTGTTTTTGCAGAGCATTTTGTGATGTGATATGGTCAAGACATGATGTGATACACGTTATTGTATGCGATGATCATATTTTGTAAGATATCTGACAATCGGTAGGAGCCTTATGGTTGTCTCTTTATTGTATGAAATGCAAATGCCATGTAATTGCTTTACTTTATCACTATGCGTTAGCGATAGTTGTAGAAGCAATAGTTGGCGAGATGACCACGACGCAACGATGGGGATCAAGGTGTCAAGCCGGTGACAATGGAAATCATGACGATCCTTTGAAGATGGAGATCAAAAGCACGAGATGATGATGGCCATATAATGCCACATATTTTGATTGCATGTGATGTTTATCTTATTTACATCTTATTTTGCTTAGAACAATGGTAGCATTATAAGATGATCCCTTCACTAAATTTCAAGGTAAAAGTGTTCTCCCTAAGTATGCATCGTTGCTACAGTTTGTCGTTTCGAGACACCACGTGATGATCGGGTGTGATAGACTCTACGTTCACATACAACGGGTGCAAGAGAGTTTTGCACATGCGGAATACTTGGGATAAAGTTGACGAGCCTAGCATGTACAGACATGGCCTCGGAACATTGAAGACCGAAAGGTCGAACGTGAATCATATAGTAGATTTGATCAACATAGAGATGTTCACCATTGATGACTACCCCATCTCACATGATGATCGGACATGGGTTAGTTGATTTGGATCACGTATCACTTAGATGACTTGAGGGATGTCTATTTAAGTGAGAGTTCTTTAGTAATTTGATTAATTGAACTTAATTTATCATGAACTTACTCTTGATAGTTTTGCATATCAATGTTGTAGATCAATAGCTCGCGATATAGCTCCTATATTTTTTATATGTTCCTAGAGAAAACTAAGTTGATAGATGATAGTAGCAATGATGCAGACTGGGTCCGTGATCTGAGGATTATCCTCATTGCTGCACAGAAGAATTATGTCCTTGATGCGCCGCTAGGTGACAAACTTGTTGCACGAGCATATGCAGACATTATGAACGTTTTGCAAACTCGATATGATGAGTACTTGATAGTTTAGTGCACCATGCTTTACGACTTAGAATCGGGACTTCAAAAATGTTTTGAACGCCACAGAGCATATGGGATGTTCCAAGAGCTGAAGATTGGTATTTTAGATTCATGCCTGTGTTGAGAGGTATGAGACCTCTGGCAAGTACTTTGTCTACAAGATGGAGGAGAATAGCTCAGCCAGTGAGCATGAACTCAGAATGTTTGGGTACTACAATCACTTGAATCAAGTGGGAGTTAATCTTTCAGATAATATAGTGATTGACAAAGTTCTCTAGTCACTACCACCAAGCTAATAGAACTTCGGGATGAACTATAATATGCAAGGGATGAAAAAAATGATTCCTGAGCTCTTCGCGATGCTGAAATCGGTGATGGTAGAAATCAAGAAGGAGCGTCAAGTGTTGATGGTCAACAAGACCGCTACTTTCAAGAAAAAGGGCAAGGGAAAGAAAGGGAACTTCAAGAAGAATGGCAAGCAAGTTATCACTCCCGGGTAGAAGCCCAAAGCTGGACCCAAGCCTGAAACTGAGTGCTTCTACTGCAAAGGGACTGGTCATTGGAAGCGGAACTGCCCCAAATACTTGGCGAATAAGAAGGATGGCAAAGTGAACAAAGGTATATTTGATATACATGTTATTGATGTGTATTTTACTAGTGTTCATAGTAACCCCTAGGTATTTGATACTGGTTCAGTTACTAATTAAGATTAGTAACTCGAAACAGGAGTTGCAGAGACTAGTTAAAAGCAAGGTAATGATGTGTGTTAGAAATGATTCCAAGGTTGATGTGTGAAGGAAATATGCCCTAGAGGCAATAATAAAGTTATTATTTATTTCCTTATATCATGATAAATGTTTATTATTCATGCTAGAATTGTATTAACCGGAAACATAATACATGTGTGAATACATAGACAAACAAAGTGTCACTAGTATGCCTCTACTTGACTAGCTTGTCGATCAAAGATGGTTATGTTTCCTAACCATAGACATGAGTTGTCATTTGATTAACGGGGTCACATCATTAGGAGAATGATGTGATTGACTTGACCCATTCCGTTAGCATAGCACTTGATCGTTTAGTTTGTTGATATTTCTTTCTTCATGACTTATACATGTTCCTATGACTATGAGATTATGCAACTCCTGTTTACCGGAGGAACACTTTGTGTGCTACCAAACATCACAACGTAACTGGGTGATTATAAAGGTGCTCTACAGGTTTCTCCGAAGGTACTTGTTGGGTTGGCGTATTTCGAGATTAGGATTTGTCACTCCGATTGTCGGAGAGGTATCTCTGGGCCCTCTCGGTAATGCACATCACTTAAGCCTTGCAAGCATTGCAACTAATGAGTTAGTTGCGGGATGATGTATTACGGAACGAGTAAAGAGACTTGCCGGTAACGATATTGAACTAGGTATTGAGATACCAACGATCGAATCTCGGGCAAGTAACATACCGATGACAAAGGGAACAACGTATGTTGTTATGCGGTCTGACCGATAAAGATCTTCGTAGAATATGTAGGAGCCAATATGAGCATCCAGGTTCCGCTATTGGTTATTGACCGGAGACGTATCTCGGTCATGTCTACATTGTTCTCGAACCCGTAGGGTCCGCACGCTTAACGTTACGACGATAGTTTCATTATGAGTTTATATATTTTGATGTACCGAAGGTTGTTCGGAGTCCCGGATGTGATCACGGACTTGACGAGGAGTCTCGAAATGTTCGAGACATAAAGGTCGATATATTGGACGACTATATTTGGACACCGGAAAGGTTCCGGGTAAGATTGGGACAATACCGGATCACCGAGAGGTTATCGGAACCCCCCGGGAGGTATATGGGCCTTAGTTGAAAGGAGGGGAAAGGAGCAAGGGAGGGGGCGCCCCCCAAGCCCAATCCGAATTGGGAAGGGGGCCGGCCCCCCTTTCCTTCCTCCCTCCTTCCTCTTCCTTCCCTCTCCTACTCCTAATAGGAAAAAGGGGAGTCCTACCCCCGGTGGGAGTTGGACTCCCCCCCTTGGGCGCGCCACCCTCCTTGGCCGCCCCCCTCCTCCACTCCTTTATATACGGGGGCAGGGGGTACCCCAGAGACACAACAATTGATCATTGATCTCTTAGCCGTGTGCGGTGCCCCCCCCCTCCACCATAATCCTCGATAATATTGTAGCGGTGCTTAGGCGAAGCCCTGCGACGGTAGAACATCGAGATCGTCACCACACCATCGTGCTAACGGAACTCATCCCCGACACTTTGCTGGATCGGAGTCCAGGGATCGTCATCGAGCTGAACGTGTGCAAAAACTCGGAGGTGTCGTAGTTTCGGTGCTTGATCGGTCGGGCCGTGAAGACTTACGACTACATCAACCGCGTTGTTATAACGCTTCCGCTTCCGGTCTACGAGGGTACGTAGACAACACTCTCCCCTCTCGTTGATGTGCATCACCATGATCTTGCGTGTGCGTAGGATTTTTTTTGAAATTATTACGTTCCCCAACAGTGGCATCCGAGCCTAGGTTTTATGTGTTGATGTTATATGCACGAGTAGAACACAAGTGAGTTGTGGGCGATATAAGTCATACTGCTTACCAGCATGTCATACTTTGGTTCAACGGTATTGTTGGATGAAGCGGCCCGGACCGACATTACGCGTACGCTTACGCGGGACTGGTTCTACCGACGTGTTTTGCACACAGGTGGCTGGCGGGTGTCAGTTTCTCCAACTTTAGTTGAACCGAGTGTGGCTACGCCCGGTCCTTGCGAAGGTTAAAACAGCACCAACTTGACAAACTATCGTTGTGGTTTTTGATGCATAGGTAAGATTGGTTCTTGCTAAGCCCGTAGCAACCACGTAAAACTTGCAACAAACAAAGTAGAGGACGTCTAACTTGTTTTTGCAGGGCATGTTGTGATGTGATATGGTCAAGGCATGATGCTAAATTTTATTGTATGAGATGATCATGTTTTGTAACCAAGTTATCGGCAACTGGCAGGAGCCATATGGTTGTCGCTTTATTGTATGCAATGCAATCGCGCTGTAATGCTTTACTTTATCACTAAGCGGTAGCGATAGTCGTAGAAGCATAAGATTGGCGAGACGAGAACGATGCTACGATGGAGATCAAGGTGTCGCGCCGGTGACGATGGTGATCATGACGATGCTTCGGAGATGGAGATCACAAGCACAAGATGATGATGGCCATATCATATCACTTATATTGATTGCATGTGATGTTTATCTTTTATGCATCTTATCTTGCTTTGATTGACGGTAGCATTATAAGATGATCTCTCACTAAATTTCAAGATAAAAGTGTTCTCCCTGAGTATGCACCATTTCCAAAGTTCGTCGTGCCCAGACACCACGTGATGATCGGGTGTGATAAGCTCTACGTCCATCTACAACGGGTGCAAGCCAGTTTTGCACACGCAGAATACTCAGGTTAAACTTGACGAGCCTAGCATATGCAGATATGGCCTCGGAACACTGGAGACCGAAAGGTCGAGCGTGAATCATATAGTAGATATGATCAACATAATGATGTTCACCATTGAAAGCTACTCCATTTCACGTGATGATCGGTTATGGTTTAGTTGATTTGGATCACGTGATCACTTAGATGATTAGAGGGATGCCTATCTAAGTGGGAGTTCTTAAGTAATATGATTAATTGAACTTTAATTTATCATGAACTTAGTCCTGGTAGTATTAGCATATCTATGTTGTAGATCAATAGCTCGCGATCTTGCTCCCCGTTTAATTTTTATATGTTCCTAGAGAAAACTAAGTTGAAAAATGTTAGTAGCAATGATATGGATTGGATCCGTGATCTGAGGTTTATCCTTATTGCTTCACAGAAGAATTATGTCCTTGATGCACCACTAGGTGACTGACCTATTGCAGGAGCATATGAAGACGTTATGAACTTTTGGCTAGCTCAATATGATGACTACTTGATAGTTTAGTGCACCATGCTTAACAGCTTATGTAACATCCCAAATTTTCAATTTGGAATGTTATACATTAGATCATCAATTCATATCATATTTTATTTTGCATTTTGGTTGATCCTAGAAATTCTACGCAACTCAATGACCCACGGAGAGAGTTGGGGATTTCGTTATTTTCATATTTGAGTTTTCTCAAATTTTGAGAATAGGATCATTTGATTTTATTTATTTTATCATCAATTATTTCTATTACAAAAATATGAGAGAGGGAATAAAATGACTTTCCCACAATAAAGAAATATTTAGGATTTCATACTAAAATCAAATAAGATTTTATTTCGGAGTTTTTCGGTGTTTTATTTGAATTTAGAAAAAAGTGCGTTTTTCAAATTGCATTTAGGTCCCAAATAAATGTTCACCTTGTGCGGCTTGATTTTAGAAGCCCGTGAAAATTTATTTCGGAATTTTTGGAGTCCGTTTAGTATTTCTTTTTATTTTTCTTCCGAGCGGAATAATTTTAAAAAAATGCGAACCGACTTAACGGGCCATGTCCGACCTGGACACCGACCAGGGATGTGACGCCCCCGATTCAATCGTACACTAATCATGCACGCAAACGTGTACGATCAAGATCAGGGACTCACGGGAAGATATCACAACACAACTCTAAAACATAAATAAGTCATACAAGCATTATAATACAAGCCAGGGGCCTCGAGGGCTCGAATACAAGTGCTCGATCATAGACGAGTCAGCGGAAGCAACAATATCTGAGTACAGACATAAGTTAAACAAGTTTGCCTTAAGAAGGCTAGCACAAACTGGGATACATATCGAAAGAGGCGCAGGCCTCCTGCCTGGGATCCTCCTAACTACTCCTGGTCGTCGTCTGCGGGCTGCACGTAGTAGTAGGCGCCTCCAGTGTAGTAGTCGTCATCAACGGTGGCGTCTGGCTCCTGGGCTCCATCGTCTGGTTGCAGCAATCGAGTAGAGATAGGGGGGAAAAGGGGGAACAAGGCAACCGTGAGTACTCATCCAAAGTACTCGCAAGCAAGGAGCTACACTACATATGCATGGATATATGTGTAAAGGGCCATATCAGTGGACTGAACTGCAGAATGCCAGAATAAGAGGGGGATAGCTAGTCTTATCGAAGACTACGCTTCTGGTCACCTTCCTCTTGCAACAGGTAGAAGAGGGTAGGTTGAAGTCCTCCAAGTAACATCACATAGCAATAATCCTACCCGGCGATCCCCTCCTCGTATCCCTGAGAGAGAGCGACCACCGGTTGTAGCTGGCACTTGGAAGGGTGTGTTTTATTGAGTATCCGATTATAGTTGTCATAAGGTCAAGGTACAACTCCAAGTCGTCCTGTTACCGAAGATCACGGCTATTCGAATAGATTTACTTCCCTACAGGGGTGCACCATCTTACCCAACACGCTTGATCCCATTTGGCCGGACACACTTTCCTGGGTCATGCCCGGCCGCGGAAGATCAACACGTTGCAGCCCCACCTAGGCACAACAGAGAGGCCAGCACGCTGGTCTAAACCTAAGCGCACAGGGGTCTGGGCCCATCGCCCATAGCACACCTGCATGTTGCGTACGCGGCCGAAAGCGGAACTAGCCCCCTTAATACAAGAGCAGGCTTACGTTCCAATCCGGCGCGCGCCACTCAGTCGCTGGCGTCACGAAGTGCTTCGGCTGATACCACGACGTCGGGATACCCATAACTACTCCCACGTAGATGGTTAGTGCGTATAGGCTCGTAGCCAACTCAGATCAAATACCAAGATCTCGTTAAGCGTGTTAAGTATCCGCGAACGCCGAACAGGGCCAGGCCCACCTCTCTCCTAGGCGGTCTCAACCTGCCCTGTCGCTCCGCCACAAAGTAACAGTTGGGGGCCGTCGGGAACCCAGGCCCACCTCTACCGGGATGGAGCCACCTGTCCTTTCAGCCCCCCATCTCCGAACAGTATCATAGGTAATGTAATAGTGTAAAGTATATAGTATATGCCCGTGATCACCTCCCGAAGTGATCACGGCCCAGTAGTATAGCATGGCAGACAGACAAGAGTGTAGGGCCACTGATGGAACACTAGCATCCTATACTAATCAGTAGGAAAGCAGATAAAGGTAACAACAGTAGTAGCAAGGACAGGCTATGCAACAGTATAGGATTAACTGAAAGCAGTAACATACTACACTACTCTAATGCAAGCAGTATAGAGAAGAGTAGGCGATATCTGGTGATCAAAGGGGGGGCTTGCCTGGTTGCTCTGGCAAGAGAGAGGGGTCGTCGGTGACGCAGTCGACCACAGGGGCATCAGCATCGGTCTCGGAGTCTACCGGAAAGGAGTAACGGAGGGGGAACACAATAAATAACGGAGCAATCAAATGTAACACAAAGCAAGACGCGGCAATACGTTGTGCTAGGGGTGACCTAATGTAGGGATGGGCGATACCGGTGAAGGGGGAAACATCCGGGAAAATATCCCCGGTGTTTCGTGTTTTCGGGCAGAGGTGCCGGAGGGGGAAAGTTGCGAGTTTGATATGTTAGGGGTGCGTGGCGGACGAACGGACTGCGTATCCGGATTCGTCTTGTCGTTCTGAGCAACTTTCATGTTGAAAATATTTTAATCCGAGTTACGGATTAAAAGATATGATTTTCTAAAGATTTTATTAATTTCTGGAATTTGATTAATTATTTAATTAATTCGAAAAACAAATTAATGACATCAGCATGATGTCATGCTGACATCAGCAGTCAACAGAGTTGACTTGGTCAACCTGACATGTGGGTCCAGTGGGACCCACCTGTCATTCTCTGTTTAGTTGAATTACAGATTAGTTAATTTAATTAGTGATTAGGTTAATCTAATCAGGATTAATTAACTTATTTAATTAATTAATTAATTAATTAATTAACATTTTAATTATTATTTATTTATTCATTTAATATATATATTTTTAATTCTTTTTCTTTTTTCTTTTTTTTAAAACGTTATGGGGCGGGGCCCCCTAGTCAGTGGCCC
>NC_041388.1:413793301-413812491 GCF_002162155.2 Triticum dicoccoides | reverse complement strand
GGTGGGGCGAGTGGGGGTCTCGTCCCCGACCCGGATTGGATCGGGAGGGGGGAACGACGTGGGGGGGGAGTGCGGGGGCGAGTGGATAGGGTTCGGGTGGGGGTGAGAGGATAAGGGAGGAGTGGGGGTCGGCTGGGCCGTGCGGGTGGGCCAGTTGGGCTGGCCTGGCTGTCAGCTGGGCCGGTTGGCCCAGTGGGGGTCCCTTTTCTTTTCTTTTGTTTTTACTTTTATTTATTTTACCTTTTCTGTTTTAGTTCTGTTTCCTATTATTTTAGTTTTATTAAAATACACACGTAGCATCTAATTTAGTATTTCAACTTAGTCCATAGTCACAAAAAGTCTAATCCTCAAATAAATTAGTTTGACATTTTATGAATTACAAAAGGTATTTAAATAATTGTTTTCACTATTGTTTTAATTGTTTTAGGGCCTTTAAACATTTTATCAAAGTTTGGTTTCTCCACCATAATTATCTATGTATTATTTGGTTCACTCCGAACATTTAAATCTTAATATTTGAAAACTTTTATTGTTTGCTCAATTTTGAATTTGAAATTCGAACTAGGTTCCGAACTAACGCGAGTTTATCCACAGTAACCGAGGTGACGTGGCATCATTAGTGGGGATTACTGTAGCTTAATTACCCGGGCGTCACAATTCTCCTCCACTACAAGAAATCTCGTCCCGAGATTTAAGAGGGGAGTAAGGGGAAAGTTCTGGCTACGATATTCTAACGGATCTTCTCGAAGAAGTTAATTCCTTTCGTTGATGTCTTCAATCCTTTATTACGATGCATCATGATAAACTTGTCATCATTTCTTCGGGAACTCCATCGTACTTACGAAAAGATAAGGGGCAGCTCACTACGACATAATGCTTTTGAGGGAAACAATCTGGGGTTAACCCATGAATTAGTATAAGATTATCTCTCGAGTTGAACATATGAAATACCTCAAGAGTAAGGTACGAAGGTACCATAATAGGCTCCAAGCAGATAGATAGTTGCTCGAAGCCTGAACCAGAGTGATAAAGGGGTTCAGAGTAGCGAGAGTAAGTATTGCGTCTGATACCAGAATAGACCACTAGGACAGTGGCCCGTGGATTACATACGAGTCCACGCGCGAGGAATAACTTTGGGAATAGGGGGTGTACAGGACAGTCAGGTTTCGATCCTGTGGAACTGTGGGTTATGGGCCCACCATGTGGTTTTTTTTAATAGGAGCAGTGACATCTTTCACGGTCATGATAGCAAGGCATGTCAGAGAGTACCAAGTCAGTTATGTCGGCATCAACGTTGGTACCAAGGGCGAGGGAGAAAGAGAACCACTTTCCTGCTCGTTGAACGAGGCGGACCAATAGGCAAGGTTCTCGTCCATCGGTGGCTACCGAAATGTCATCAACAATAGTAATAGGGTCTTACTGACAGAATTGCACACCGAGGAGTTTACATAAGCAGTAGAATATTGCTGCTTAGATCATATAGATCACAAGAAAGGTTCAAACAACCAATGGAAAGTAAAATATGATTATCATATTAAACAGAACAATGGAAAGGAAAATGTGTCTAAACACATATTTCAGGGATATATCCTTCCCAAGGACAAGCAGAGCATGATATCCGTGGCAGGATATAATGTAGACAACTCTTTAGGTAAGGGGGGGAGGAATCTCATGATATTACCCATACAACGGTGTTAGGATAAATGATAAATAAAATTTAGCATCGTGCTTCAAATGTTCCTGTTGAAAATCGGAGTACCATTGACATGCTTCGAGATAGCATTGACATGGTCTTCAGGTGAAGATCAGACTTTGGAAACACGAAGGATCCATCAGGAGTAACTTGTAGAATAAGTCTTACAATTTCCTCCAGGAAGAATGGTTGTCCTTGCAAAAGAAATTATAACGATAGGTCCTCCACCCAGGGGGGGTGCTAGGCATGACATCATGTTACCGGGTCACGTAGAGATCAATGTTACAACTCTTGGAGATATGCCCCAACCATCATATCTGACCGAGATTCAGATCCGGTTGGTGTCAGGATACCTCAGACTTAGGATACCTGAGAAGAAAAGGTGCAACGCAAATTGACGAGATGACATTGTAAGATTCTCGGGGAAATGAACTATGAAGTGATTTCCATTATCAAGAGTCCATCATTAACCCAAGGAGAGGACAAGGAGGTGTCTGGTGAACTCAACGACAATTCACCGAGATTCCCAAAAGATGGATGTCCACAATTAAGTGAACAAGGAGATAACATTTGTCAGATCAAATGATATAAGGAAGTATGCTCGAGGAAAACATACACAATTAAACATTGGTTGAAAGGTGCGCCCGAAATATGGGTTGGGTTGCACGACCAATGTCAGAATGGTGATGCAATAATCAATAGCCTAAGAATGAACTTTCGACCATTAACTTCAAAGAGATAGGGTTGCTAGAAGGAAAGAATCCAAACAACACCGTTCACTTGTTGGAATTAACACAGGGACCAAGAAATAATGGTGATGGTGAGAAGTATTTCTATGTCAAGAATTCTCAAGAGGTGGAACAAATCTCAGAACATTCTTGACATAAAGGACGGTAATACTCCAAGGTAAAGAAGAACAATTGCTGGATAGCAAGGAAACCAAGGTACAACACAAATTGTGAACAAGTTGGTGTTGGGGGGGGGGAAGGCAAGAATGTTGCCAATGATAACTCAAACCATCGAGGGACAAGGATGGTATTTCTCATCATGAATTCAATTGATATCCTGGAAGAACTCATAAGGTTGATGAGGATCACGACACATTTGTCGACAGATTTCATGAAGAAGTAATCAATCAGCGACGACATCAAGTCAAAGGAATGATGAAGCCAAAAGTCATTGGAACCATGGGTACGACACAAACTCAAACTCAAGCTTGTTGTTTAAGGTGAAAGGGTATGACGAGGAAAATCGACGTAAGGTTAGTTCTGAAGGAAATATGCCCTAGAGGCAATAATAAAGTTATTATTTATTTCCTTATAATCATGATAAATGTTTATTATTCATGCTAGAATTGTATTTTCCGGAAACATAATACATGTGTGAATACATAGACAAACAGAGTGTCACTAGTATGCCTCTACTTGACTAGCTCGTTAATCAAAGATGGTTATGTTTCCTAACCATGAACAATGAGTTGTTATTTGATTAACGAGGTCACATCATTAGTAGAATGATCTGATTGACATGACCCATTCCATTAGCTTAGCACCTGATCGTTTAGTATGTTGCTATTGCTTTCTTCATGACTTATACATGTTCCTACGACTATGAGATTATGCAACTCCCGTTTACCGGAGGAACACTTTGGGTACTACCAAACGTCACAACGTAACTGGGTGATTATAAAGGAGTACTACAGGTGTCTCCAATGGTCGATGTTGGGTTGGCGTATTTCGAGATTAGGATTTGTCACTCCGATTGTCGGAGAGGTATCTCTGGGCCCTCTCGGTAATACACATCACATAAGCCTTGCAAGCATTACAACTAATATGTTAGTTGTGAGATGATGTATTACGGAACGAGTAAAGAGACTTGCCGGTAACGAGATTGAACTAGGTATTGGATACCGACGATCGAATCTCGGGCAAGTAACGTACCGATGACAAAGGGAACAACGTATGTTGTTATGCGGTCTGACCGATAAAGATCTTCGTAGAATATGTAGGAGCCAATATGGGCATCCAGGTCCCGCTATTGGTTATTGACCAGAGACGTGTCTCGGTCATGTCTACATTGTTCTCGAACCCGTAGGGTCCGCACGCTTAAGGTTACGATGACAGTTATATTATGAGTTTATGCATTTTGATGTACCGAAGGTTGTTCGGAGTCCCGGATGTGATCACGGACATGACGAGGAGTCTCGAAATGGTCGAGACGTAAAGATTGATATATTGGAAGCCTATATTTGGATATCGGAAGTGTTCCGGGTGAAATCGGGATTTTACCGGAATACCGGGAGGGTTACCGGAACCCCCCGGGAGCTATTTGGGCCATAGTGGGCCTTAGTGGAAAAGAGAAGGGGCTGCCCTAGATGGGCTGCGCGCCCCCCCTTCCCCTAGTCCTATTAGGACTAGGAGAGGTGGCCGGTGAAGGAAATATGCCCTAGAGACAATAATAAAGTTATTATTTATTTCCTTATTTCATGATAAATGTTTATTATTCATGCTAGAATTGTATTAACCGGAAACATAATACATGTGTGAATACATAGACAAACAAAGTGTCACTAGTATGCCTCTACTTGACTAGCTCGTTAATCAAAGATGGTTATGTTTCCTAACCATGAACAATGAGTTGTTATTTGATTAACGAGGTCACATCATTAGTAGAATGATCTGATTGACATGACCCATTCCATTAGCTTAGCACCCGATCGTTTAGTATGTTGCTATTGCTTTCTTCATGACTTATACATGTTCCTATGACTATGAGATTATGCAACTCCCGTTTACCGGAGGAACACTTTGGGTACTACCAAACGTCACAACGTAACTGGGTGATTATAAAGGAGTACTACAGGTGTCTCCAATGGTCGATGTTGGGTTGGCGTATTTCGAGATTAGGATTTGTCACTCCGATTGTCGGAGAGGTATCTCTGGGACCTCTCGGTAATACACATCACATAAGCCTTGCAAGCATTACAACTAATATGTTAGTTGTGAGATGATGTATTACGGAATGAGTAAAGAGACTTGCCGGTAACGAGATTGAACTAGGTATTGGATACCGACGATCGAATCTCGGGCAAGTAACATACCGATGACAAAGGGAACAACGTATGTTGTTATGCGGTCTGACCGATAAAGATCTTCGTAGAATATGTAGGAGCCAATATGGGCATCCAGGTCCCGCTATTGGTTATTGACCAGAGACATGTCTCGGTCATGTCTACATTGTTCTCGAACCCGTAGGGTCCGCACGCTTAAGGTTACGATGACAGTTATATTATGAGTTTATGCATTTTGATGTACCGAAGGTTGTTCGGAGTCCCGGATGTGATCACGGACATGACGAGGAGTCTCGAAATGGTCGATACGTAAAGATTGATATATTGGAAGCCTATGTTTGGACATCGGAAGTGTTCCGGGTGAAATCGGGATTTTACCGGGTTACCGGGAGGTTACCGGAACCCCCCGGGAGCCATCATGGGCCTTAGTGGAAAGGAGAAAGGGGCAGCCCAAGGTGGCTGCGCCTCTTTCCCCTCCCCTAGTCCTATTAGGACTAGGAGAAGGTGGTCGGCTCCCCTCTCTCCCTTCCCCTCCGAGGAATCCTAGTTGGACTAGGATTGGGGGGAGGAATCCTACTCCCATAGGGAGTAGGACTCTCCTGCGCCTCCCTCTTTGGCCGGCCAGCCTCCCCTCCTCTCCTCCTTTATATACGGAGGCAGGGGCACCTCTAAACACACAAGTTGACACAAGTTGATCCACGTGATCGATTCCTTAGCCGTGTGCGGTGCCCCCTGCCACCATATTCCTCGATAATACTGTAGCGGAGTTTAGGCGAAGCCCTGCTGCTGTAGTTCATCAAGATCATCACCACGCCATCGTGCTGACGAAACTCTTCCCCGACACTTTGCTGGATCGGAGTCCGGGGATCGTCATCGAGCTGAACGTGTGCTCGAACTCGGAGGTGCCGTAGTTTCAGTGCTTGATCGGTTGGATCGTGAAGACGTACGACTACTTCCTCTACGTCGTGTCATTGCTTCCGCAGTCGGTCTGCGTTGGGTACGTAGACAACACTCTCCTCTCGTTGCTATGCATCACATGATCCTGTGTGCGCGTAGGAAATTTTTTGAAATTACTACGAAACCCAACAGTGGCATCCGAGCCTAGGTTAATGATGTTGATGTTATATGCACGAGTAGAACACAAGTGAGTTGTGGACGATACAAGTCATACTGCCTACCAGCATGTCATATTTTGGTTCAGCGGTATTGTTGGACGAGACGACCCGGACCAACCTTACGCGTACGCTTACGCGAGACCGGTTCCCTCGACGTGCTTTGCACAGAGATGGCTTGCGGGCGACTGCCTCTCCAACTTTAGTTTAACCAAGTATGGCTACGCCCGGTCCTTGCGAAGGTTAAAACGGAGTCTATTTGACAAACTATCGTTGTGGTTTTGATGCGTAGGTGAGATTGGTTCTTACTTAAGCCCGTAGCAGCCACGTAAAACATGCAACAACAAAGTAGAGGACGTCTAACTTGTTTTTGCAGGGCATGTTGTGATGTGATATGGTCAAGGCATGATGCTGAATTTTATTGTATGAGATGATCATGTTTTGTAACCAAGTTATCGGCAACTGGCAGGAGCCATATGGTTGTCGCTTTATTGTATGCAATGCAATCGCGATGTAATGCTTTACTTTATTACTAAACGGTAGTGATAGTCGTGGAAGCATAAGATTGGCGAGACGATAACGATGCTACGATGGAGATCAAGGTGTCGCGCCGGTGACGATGGTGATCATGACGGTGCTTCGGAGATGGAGATCACAAGCACAAGATAATGATGGCCATATCATATCACTTATATTGATTGCATGTGATGTTTATCTTTTTATGCATCTTATCTTGCTTTGATTGACGGTAGCATTATGAGATGATCTCTCACTAAATTATCAAGAAGTGTTCTCCCTGAGTATGCACCGTTGCAAAAGTTCTTCGTGCTGAGACACCACGTGATGATCGGGTGTGATAGGCTCTACGTTCAAATACAACGGGTGCAAAACAGTTGCGCACGCAGAATACTCAGGTTAAACTTGACGAGCCTAGCATATGCAGATATGGCCTCGGAACACGGAGACCGAAAGGTCGAGCGTGAATCATATAGTAGATATGATCAACATAATGATGTTCACCGATGAAACTACTCCATCTCACGTGATGATCGGACATGGTTTAGTTGATTTGGATCACGTGATCACTTAGAGGATTAGAGGGATGTCTATCTAAGTGGGAGTTCTTTAATAATATGATTAATTGAACTTAAAATTTATCATGAACTTAGTCCCTGATAGTATCTTGCTTGTTTATGTTGATTGTAGATAGATGGCTCGTGCTGTTGTTCCGTTAAATTTTAATGCGTTCCTTGAGAAAGCAAAGTTGAAAGATGATGGTAGCAATTACACGGACTGGGTCCGTAACTTGAGGATTATCCTCATTGCTGCACAGAAGAATTACGTCCGGGTGAAATCGGGATTTTACCGGAACCCCCCGGGAGCCATATGGGCCATCATGGGCCTTAGTGGAAAGGAGAAAGGGGCAGCCCAAGGGGGCTGCGCGCCTCCCCCCTTCCCCTAGTCCTAGTAGGACTAGGAGAGGTGGCCGGCCACCCCTCTCCCTCTTTCCCCCTTGGGAATCCTAGTTGGAATAGGATTGGGGGGGAGTCCTACTCCCGGTAGGAGTAGGACTCCTCCTGCGCCACCTCCTCCTGGCCGGCGCCTCCTCCCCCCTTGGCTCCTTTATATACGGAGGCAGGGGCACCTCTAAACACACAAGTTGACACAAGTTGATCCACGTGATCGATTCCTTAGCCGTGTGCGGTGCCCCCTGCCACCATATTCCTCGATAATACTGTAGCGGAGTTTAGGCGAAGCCCTGCTGCTGTAGTTCATCAAGATCGTCACCACGCCGTCGTGCTGACGAAACTCTTCCCCGACACTTTGCTGGATCGGAGTCCGGGGATCGCCATCGAGCTGAACGTGTGCTCGAACTCGGAGGTGCCGTAGTTTCGGTGCTTGATCGGTTGGATCGTGAAGACGTACGACTACTTCCTCTACGTCGTGTCATCGCTTCCGCAGTCGGTCTACGTTGGGTACGTAGACAACACTCTCCTCTCGTTGCTATGCATCACATGATCCTGTGTGCGCGTAGGAAATTTTTTGAAATTACTACGAAACCCAACAGTGGCATCCGAGCCTGGTTATTGATGTTGATGTTATATGCACGAGTAGAACACAAGTGAGTTGTGGACGATACAAGTCATACTGCCTACCAGCATGTCATATTTTGGTTCGGCGGTATTGTTGGACGAGACGACCCAGACCAACCTTACGCGTACGCTTACGCGAGACCGGTTCCCTCGACGT
Source organism: Triticum dicoccoides (assembly GCF_002162155.2). Lineage (NCBI taxonomy): Eukaryota > Viridiplantae > Streptophyta > Magnoliopsida > Poales > Poaceae > Triticum > Triticum dicoccoides. The sequence continues at coordinate 413,804,366 of NC_041388.1, read as the reverse complement.
GCTTTGCACAGAGATGGCTTGCGGGCGACTGTCTCTCCAACTTTAGTTGAACCAAGTATGGCTACGCCCGATCCTTGCGAAGGTTAAAACGGAGTCTATTTGACAAACTATCGTTGTGGTTTTGATGCGTAGGTGAGATTGGTTCTTACTTAAGCCCGTAGCAGCCACGTAAAACAAGCAACAACAAAGTAGAGGACGTCTAACTTGTTTTTGCAGGGCATGTTGTGATGTGATATGGTCAAAGCATGATGCTGAATTTTATTGTATGAGATGATCATGTTTTGTAACCGAGTTATCGGCAACTGGCAGGAGCCATATGGTTGTCGCTTTATTGTATGCAATGCAATCGCGATGTAATGCTTTACTTTATTACTAAACGGTAGTGATAGTCGTGGAAGCATAAGATTGGCGAGACGACAACGATGCTACGATGGAGATCAAGGTGTCGCGCCGGTGACGATGGTGATCATGACGGTGCTTCGGAGATGGAGATCACAAGCACAAGATGATGATGGCCATATCATATCACTTATATTGATTGCATGTGATGTTTATCTTTTTATGCATCTTATCTTGCTTTGATTGACGGTAGCATTATAAGATGATCTCTCACTAAATTATCAAGAAGTGTTCTCCCTGAGTATGCACCGTTGCAAAAGTTCTTCGTGCTGAGACACCACGTGATGATCGGGTGTATAGGCTCTACGTTCAAATACAACGGGTGCAAAACAGTTGCGCACGCAGAATACTCAGGTTAAACTTGACGAGCCTAGCATATGCAGATATGGCCTCGGAACATGGAGACCGAAAGGTCGAGCGTGAATCATATAGTAGATATGATCAACATAATGATGTTCACCGATGAAACTACTCCATCTCACGTGATGATCGGATATGGTTTAGTTGATTTGGATCACGTGATCACTTAGAGGATTAGAGGGATGTCTATCTAAGTGGGAGTTCTTTAATAATATGATTAATTGAACTTAAAATTTATCATGAACTTAGTCCCTGATAGTATCTTGCTTGTTTATGTTGATTGTAGATAGATGGCTCGTGCTGTTGTTCCGTTAAATTTTAATGCGTTCCTTGAGAAAGCAAAGTTGAAAGATGATGGTAGCAATTACACGGACTGGGTCCGTAACTTGAGGATTATCCTCATTGCTGCACAGAAGAATTACGTCCTGGAAGCACCGCTGGGTGCCAGGCCTGCTGCTGGAGCAACGCCAGATGTTATGAACGTCTGGCAGAGCAAAGCTGATGACTACTCGATAGTTCAGTGTGCCATGCTTTACGGCTTAGAATCGGGACTTCAACGACGTTTTGAACGTCATGGAGCATATGAGATGTTCCAGGAGTCGAAGTTAATATTTCAAGCAAATGCCCGGATTGAGAGATATGAAGTCTCCAATAAGTTCTATAGCTGCAAGATGGAAGAGAACAGTTCTGTCAGTGAGCATATACTCAAAATGTCTGGGTATAATAATCACTTGATTCAATTGGGAGTTAATCTTCCAGATGATTGCGTCATTGACAGAATTCTCCAATCACTGCCACCAAGCTACAAGAGCTTCGTGATGAACTATAATATGCAAGGGATGAACAAGACTATTCCCGAGCTCTTCGCAATGCTAAAAGCTGCGGAGGTAGAAATCAAGAAGGAGCATCAAGTGTTGATGGTTAACAAGACCACTAGTTTCAAGAAAAAGGGCAAAGGGAAGAAAAAGGGGAACTTCAAAAAGAACGGAAAGCAAGTTGCTACTCAAGAGAAGAAACCCAAGTCTAGACCTAAGCCTGAAACTGAGTGCTTCTACTGCAAGCAGACTGGTCACTGGAAGCGGAACTGCCCCAAGTATTTGGCGGATAAGAAGGATGGCAAGGTGAACAAAGGTATATGTGATATACATGTTATTGATGTGTACCTTACCAATGCTCGCAGTAGCACCTGGGTATTTGATACTGGTTCTGTTGCTAATATTTGCAACTCAAAACAGGGACTACAGAATAAGCGGGCACTGGCAAAGGACGAGGTGACGATGCGCGTGGGAAACGGTTCCAAAGTCGATGTGATCGCGGTCGGCACGCTACCTCTACATCTACCTTCGGGATTAATATTAGACCTAAATAATTGTTATTTGGTGCCAGCGTTGAGCATGAACATTATATCTGGATCTTGTTTAATGCGAGACGGTTATTCATTTAAATCAGAGAATAATGGTTGTTCTATTTATATGAGTAATATCTTTTATGGTTATGCACCCTTGAAGAGTGGTCTATTCTTACTAAATCTCGATAGTAGTAATACACATATTCATAATGTTGAAACCAAAAGATACAGAGTTGATAATGAAAGTGCAACTTATTTGTGGCACTGTCGTTTAGGTCATATCGGTGTAAAACGCATGAAGAAACTCCATACTAATGGACTTTTGGAACCACTTGATTATGAATCACTTGGTACTTGCGAACCGTGCCTCATGGGCAAGATGACTAAAACACCGTTCTCCGGTACTATGGAGAGAGCAACAGATTTGTTGGAAATCATACATACCGATGTATGTGGCCCGATGAATATTGAGGCTCGTGGCGGATATCGTTATTTTCTCACCTTCACAGATGATTTGAGCAGATATGGATATATCTACTTAATGAAGCATAAGTCTGAAACATTTGAAAAGTTCAAAGAATTTCAGAGTGAAGTTGAAAATCATCGTAACAAGAAAATAAAGTTTCTATGATCTGATCGTGGAGGAGAATATTTGAGTTACGAGTTTGGTGTACATTTGAAAAATTGTGGAATAGTTTCGCAACTCACGCCACCCGGAACACCACAGCGTAATGGTGTGTCCGAACGTCGTAATCGTACTTTACTAGATATGGTGCGATCTATGATGTCTCTTACTGATTTACCGCTATCATTTTGGGGATATGCTTTAGAGACGGCCGCATTCACGTTAAATAGGGCACCATCAAAATCCGCAGAGACGACGCCTTATGAACTGTGGTTTGGCAAGAAACCAAAGTTGTCGTTTCTTAAAGTTTGGGGCTGCGATGCTTATGTGAAAAAGCTTCAACCTGATAAACTCGAACCCAAATCGGAGAAATGTGTATTCATAGGATACCCAAAGGAAACTGTTGGAACATTCGTTGCTAAGAATGGATCATTTCTAGAGAAGGAGTTTCTCTCGAAAGAAGTGAGTGGGAGGAAAGTAGAACTTGACGAGGTAACTGTACCTGCTCCCTTACTGGAAAGTAGTTCATCACAGAAAACTGTTTCAGTGACACCTACACCAGTTAGTGAGGAAGCCAATGATAATGATCATGAAACTTCAGATCAAGATACTACTGAACTTCGTAGATCAACCAGAGTAAGATCCGCACCAGAGTGGTACGGTAATCCTGTTCTGGAGGTCATGCTACTAGATCATGATGAACCTACGAACTATGAAGAAGCGATGGTGAGCCCAGATTCCGCAAAGTGGCTAGAAGCCATGAAATCTGAGATGGGATCCATGTATGAGAACAAAGTATGGACTTTGGTTGACTTGCCCGATGATCGACAAGCGATTGAGAATAAATGGATCTTTAAGAAGAAGACTGACGCTGATGGTAATGTTACTGTCTACAAAGCTCGACTTGTCGCAAAAGGTTTTCGGCAAGTTCAAGGAATTGACTACGATGAGACCTTCTCACCCGTAGCGATGCTTAAGTCCGTCCGAATCATGTTAGCAATTGCCGCATTTTATGATTATGAAATTTGGCAAATGGATGTCAAAACTGCATTCCTGAATGGATTCCTGGAAGAAGAGTTGTATATGATGCAACCAGAAGGTTTTGTCGATCCAAAGGGAGCTAACAAAGTGTGCAAGCTCCAGCGATCCATTTATGGACTGGTGCAAGCCTCTCGTAGTTGGAATAAACGTTTTGATAGTGTGATCAAAGCATTTGGTTTTATACAGACTTTTGGAGAAGCCTGTATTTACAAGAAAGTGAGTGGGAGCTCTGTAGCATTTCTGATATTATATGTGGATGACATATTACTGATTGGAAATGATATAGAATTTCTGGATAGCATAAAGGGATACTTGAATAAAAGTTTTTCAATGAAAGACCTCGGTGAAGCTGCTTACATATTAGGCATTAAGATCTATAGAGACAGATCAAGACGCTTAATTGGACTTTCACAAAGCACATACCTTGACAAAATTTTGAAGAAATTCAAAATGGATCAAGCAAAGAAAGGGTTCTTGCCTGTGTTACAAGGTGTGAAATTGAGTAAGACTCAATGCCCGACCACTGCAGAAGATAGAGAGAATATGAAAGATGTTCCCTATGCATCAGCCATAGGCTCTATCATGTATGCAATGCTGTGTACCAGACCTGATGTGTGCCTTGCTATAAGTTTAGCAGGGAGGTACCAAAGTAATCCAGGAATGGATCACTGGACAGCGGTCAAGAACATCCTGAAATACCTGAAAAGGACTAAGGATTTGTTTCTCGTATATGGAAGTGACAAAGAGCTCATCGTAAAAGGTTACGTTGATGCAAGCTTTGACACTGATCCGGACGATTCTAAATCGCAAACCGGATACGTGTTTACATTAAACGGTGGAGTTGTCAGTTGGTGCAGTTCTAAACAAAGCGTCGTAGCGGGATCTACATGTGAAGCGGAATACATAGCTGCTTCGGAAGCAGCAAATGAAGGAGTCTGGATGAAGGAGTTCATATCCGATCTAGGTGTCATACCTAGTGCATCGGGTCCAATGAAAATCTTTTGTGACAATACTGGTGCAATTGCCTTGGCAAAGGAATCCAGATTTCACAAAAGGACCAAACACATCTAGAGACGCTTCAACTCCATCCGGGATCTAGTCCAGGTGGGAGACATAGAGATTTGCAAGATACATACGGATCTGAATATTGCAGACCCGTTGACTAAGCCTCTTCCACGAGCAAAACATGATCAGCACCAAAGCTCCATGGGTGTTAGATTCATTACAGTGTAATCTAGATTATTGACTCTAGTGCAAGTGGGAGACTGAAGGAAATATGCCCTAGAGGCAATAATAAAGTTATTATTTATTTCCTTATAATCATGATAAATGTTTATTATTCATGCTAGAATTGTATTTTCCGGAAACATAATACATGTGTGAATACATAGACAAACAGAGTGTCACTAGTATGCCTCTACTTGACTAGCTCGTTAATCAAAGATGGTTATGTTTCCTAACCATGAACAATGAGTTGTTATTTGATTAACGAGGTCACATCATTAGTAGAATGATCTGATTGACATGACCCATTCCATTAGCTTAGCACCTGATCGTTTAGTATGTTACTATTGCTTTCTTCATGACTTATACATGTTCCTACGACTATGAGATTATGCAACTCCCGTTTACCGGAGGAACACTTTGGGTACTACCAAACGTCACAACGTAAATGGGTGATTATAAAGGAGTACTACAGGTGTCTCCAATGGTCGATGTTGGGTTGGCGTATTTCGAGATTAGGATTTGTCACTCCGATTGTCGGAGAGGTATCTCTGGGCCCTCTCGGTAATACACATCACATAAGCCTTGCAAGCATTACAACTAATATGTTAGTTGTGAGATGATGTATTACGGAACGAGTAAAGAGACTTGCCGTTAACGAGATTGAACTAGGTATTGGATACCGACGATCGAATCTCGGGCAAGTAACATACCGATGACAAAGGGAACAACGTATGTTGTTATGCGGTCTGACCGATAAAGATCTTCGTAGAATATGTAGGAGCCAATATGGGCATCCAGGTCCCGCTATTGGTTATTGACCAGCGACATGTCTCGGTCATGTCTACATTGTTCTCGAACCCGTAGGGTCCGCACGCTTAAGGTTACGATGACAGTTATATTATGAGTTTATGCATTTTGATGTACCGAAGGTTGTTCGGAGTCCCGGATGTGATCACGGACATGACGAGGAGTCTCGAAATGGTCGAGACGTAAAGATTGATATATTGGAAGCCTATGTTTGGACATCGGAAGTGTTCCGGGTGAAATCGGGATTTTACCGGGTTACCGGGAGGTTACCGGAACCCCCCGGGAGCCATATGGGCCATCATGGGCCTTAGTGGAAAGGAGAAAGGGGCAGCCCAAGGTGGCTGCGCCTCTTTCCCCTCCCCTAGTCCTATTAGGACTAGGAGAAGGTGGCCGGCCCCCCTCTCTCCCTTCCCCTCCGAGGAATCCTAGTTGGACTAGGATTGGGGGGAGGAATCCTACTCCCAGAGGGAGTAGAACTCTCCTGCGCCTCCCTCTTTGGCCGGCCAGCCTCCCCTCCTCTCCTCCTTTATATACGGAGGCAGGGGCACCTCTAAACACACAAGTTGACACAAGTTGATCCACGTGATCGATTCCTTAGCCGTGTGCGGTGCCCCCTGCCACCATATTCCTCGATAATATTGTAGCGGAGTTTAGGCGAAGCCCTGCTGCTGTAGTTCATCAAGATCGTCACCACGCCGTCGTGCTGACGAAACTCTTCCCCGACACTTTGCTGGATCGGAGTCCGGGGATCGTCATCGAGCTGAACGTGTGCTCGAACTCGGAGGTGCCGTAGTTTCGGTGCTTGATCGGTTGGATCGTGAAGACGTACGACTACTTCCTCTACGTCGTGTCATTGCTTCCGCAGTCGGTCTGCGTTGGGTACGTAGACAACACTCTCCTCTCGTTGCTATGCATCACATGATCCTGTGTGCGCGTAGGAAAATTTTTGAAATTACTACGAAACCCAACAAGTTCATCGTCGAAAATTGGTGCTCCGAGAATAAGGACCAGGTAGCACCGTTAGAATCGTCACGACAATGATATAGCCAAACAGGCTAGGAATGGCGTGATCGGGTACAAACTCGTACTTATAGAAGCTTACTGAAGAGTTGTTGAACCGTAGAGCGGACTCGGTTCAGTTATCGGTGTCTTTGAGTGTTCAATAACTCCGAGCCCATGAAAAATTGTAATCGGTGAGTATGTAGTACTTGATGAAGAACTCATAAGAAATTATGCAGTTCCAAGATAATCTCGAGATACCAGGTGGTAATACTCGACGACAGATCAAACTAGAAGTTGAACTGGGGTATTGCTCTATAGAAGACAAGTGCTTAAACTTGCATAGGACATGATATTTAAAGGAGAACATGGTCAGAACCACGATTGCAAAAAGGCCAGATCTCAGATATAAGATGAACTTATACCAAGGGAATAATTGATTTTAAAAGAAGCTTCGATGAGAAGATGTACATCGTGTCCATGGGCATGACCGCAAAGTTCAAGGTCGACTCCCACTTCTCCAATGCACAACCTTTCATTCACTTCTCGCGCTCAATGAAGTTGTAGTTTTGAAATTTTATCTGGCAAAATACCAGAAGAGTACGACTCGTGAAAACTTTCGAGTTCACACCTATTAAGGAAGGCATAGGTTCAACCCATCGGGGCATCTTAGAATCATATACCTGAATCTTTAGAAGTAATTAACTCAAGCTCGAAGACAGAGCATGGTTAAGAAAGCAGAGGATACAATTTACCAAAGGCATTATGTATCAGAGGAAAGGCTCACAAGGTTATTGAATATGAAGGGCGTTGTTAGATAAAATCCAACAAATGATCTGGTGGTCCACAAGGGATCTGACGTGAGCATCGGTACTCAACTAGAGGAAGAAGATTGCAAGGAGATCAGATTATAGAAACAACTGACTAACTCAATTGTCAAATGCAAAGGAATTATGATTTCCAAATCAAGGGATCAGAAGCAATGCTCTGAGTAGGGATGGATAAGTTGAATAGCCTTAGGGTACAATCAATGACAATTGGATTGGTCGAGAACCAATTCCAGTTAAAAGAATGGCAGCTTAGCCGTAGAAGTAATTTATAAGGATCAATGATGATTGCGTGCATTCGCAAACATATTGAGTCAACAGACTCAAAATGATAATGACAAGGAATGTCATTAAGACTACGAGACTTATGGGATTAACCATAATGCGAGCAAGCAAGAATTTCAAGAGCCAAAGGCTCCAGAGGATTTTCGGAAGATCAAATAGTATTTTGAAGACTTTTGTGAAACTCATGAACAACTGGGGATGAGCGGATACTTGACAAGTGCGGGGATTTATTTGAAGGGGTATTCATGTGGCAAAGAACTGCTAGGCAGTAGGCACGAAGTATTCTCGGAACAATAGAGAAAACTTCGGGTATCTTGTAATAACAAGAACAATGGGGAATGATCGTAAGAATGGCAAGTGTAAGTAGTTATCCATAAGGATTTATCGGTGGTCGGGAATAGCAAAAGTGATGGGCACAAAGTCCCGAGAGAATATCAAAGAGTATCTCTGAAATCTTCTGGTGCAGTCGGTGACCATCTGGACTTAAGGGGCTCTCCGGGAGAAAGTATTTTCGAGAACCTAAAGTTAGTTTTTAGTAAAAATCGTTTAACCCGAATAGAAGAGGGCTCAGAATCCCAGAGTAAAGGTCGAGGAATAAAAGATCCTAATACCTCCCGATGGCGACATGGGCCCATGGGCCACACAGCCATGTTAGTAAAAGTTTTTCAACGACTAGACTCGACTTCGGCCAAGGAGTTGGAAAGGGGGATTCCTACAGGCAGTCGGCTCTGATACCAACTTGTGACGCCCCCGATTCAATCGTACACTAATCATGCACGCAAACGTGTACGATCAAGATCAGGGACTCACGGGAAGATATCACAACACAACTCTAAAACATAAATAAGTCATACAAGCATTATAATACAAGCCAGGGGCCTCGAGGGCTCGAATACAAGTGCTCGATCATAGATGAGTCAGCGGAAGCAACAATATCTGAGTACAGACATAAGTTAAACAAGTTTGCCTTAAGAAGGCTAGCACAAACTGGGATACAAATCGAAAGGGGCGCATGCCTCCTGCCTGGGATCCTCCTAACTACTCCTGGTCGTCGTCTGCGGGCTGCACGTAGTAGTAGGCGCCTCCAGTGTAGTAGTCGTCATCGACGGTGGCGTCTGGCTCCTGGGCTCCATCGTCTGGTTGCAGCAATCGAGTAGAGATAGGGGGGAAAAGGGGGAACAAGGCAACCGTGAGTACTCATCCAAAGTACTCGCAAGCAAGGAGCTACACTACATATGCATGGATATATGTGTAAAGGGCCATATCAGTGGACTGAACTGCAGAATGCCAGAATAAGAGGGGGATAGCTAGTCTTATCGAAGACTATGCTTCTGGTCACCTTCGTCTTGCAACAGGTAGGAGAGGGTAGGTTGAAGTCCTCCAAGTAACATCACATAGCAATAATCCTACCCGGCGATCCCCTCCTCGTATCCCTGAGAGCGACCACTGGTTGTATCTGGCACTTGGGAGGGTGTGTTTTATTGAATATCTGGTTCTAGTTGTCATAAGGTCAAGGTACAACTCCAAGTCGTCCTGTTACCGAAGATCACGGCTATTCGAATATATTTACTTCCCTGCAGGGGTGCACCAACTTACCCAACACGCTTGATCCCATTTGGCCGGACACACTTTCCTGGGTCATGCCCGGCCGCGGAAGATCAACACGTCACAGCCCCACCTATGCACAACAGAGAGGCCAGCACGCCGGTCTAAACCTAAGCGCACAGGGGTCTGGGCCCATCGCCCATAGCACACCTGCACGTTACGTACGCGGCCGAAAGCGGAACTAGCCCCCTTAATACAAGAGCAGGCTTACGTTCCAATCCGGCGCGCGCCACTCAGTCGCTGGCGTCACGAAGTGCTTCGGCTAATACCACGACGTCGGGATACCCATAACTACTCCCACGTAGATGGTTAGTGCGTATAGGCTCGTAGCCAACTCAGATCAAATACCAAGATCTCGTTAAGCGTGTTAAGTATCCGCGAACGCCGAACAGGGTCAGGCCCACCTCTCTCCTAGGCGGTCTCAACCTGCCCTGTCGCTCCGCCACAAAGTAATAGTTGGGGGCCGTCGGGAACCCAGGCCCACCTCTACCGGGATGGAGCCACCTGTCCTTTCAGCCCCCTATCTCCGAACAGTATCACAGGTAATGTAATAGTGTAAAGTATATAGTATATGCCCGTGATCACCTCCTGAAGTGATCACGGCCCAGTAGTATAGCATGGCAGACGGACAAGAGTGTAGGGCCACTGATGGAACACTAGCATCCTATACTAATCAGTAGGAAAGCAGATAAAGGTAACAACAGTAGTAGCAAGGACAGGCTATGCAACAGTATAGGATTAACTGAAAGCAGTAACATACTACACTACTCTAATGCAAGCAGTATAGAGAAGAGTAGGCGATATCTGGTGATCAAAGGGGGGGCTTGCCTGGTTGCTCTGGCAAGAGAGAGGGGTCGTCGGTGACGTAGTCGACCACAGGGGCATCAACGTCGGTCTCGGAGTCTACCGGAAAGGAGTAACGGAGGGGGAACACAATAAATAACGGAGCAATAAAATGTAACACAAAGCAAGACGCGGCAATACGTTGTGCTAGGGGTGACCTAATGTAGGGATGGGCGATACCGGTGAAGGGGGAAACATCCGGGAAAATATCTCCGGTGTTTCGTGTTTTCGGGCAGAGGAGCCCGAGGGGGAAAGTTGCGAGTTTGATATGTTAGGGGTGCATGGCGGACGAACGGACTGCGTATCCAGATTTGTCTCGTCGTTGTGAGCAACTTTCATGTTGAAAATATTTTAATCCGAGTTACGGATTAAAAGATATGATTTTCTAAAGATTTTATTAATTTCTGGAATTTGATTAATTATTTAATTAATTCGAAAAACAGATTAATGACATCAGCATGATGTCATGCTGACATCAGCAGTCAACAGAGTTGACTTGGTCAACCTGACATGTGGGTCTAGTGGGACCCACCTGTCACTCTCTGTTTAGTTTAATTACAGATTAGTTAATTTAATTAGTGATTAGGTTAATCTAATCAGGATTAATTAACTTATTTAATTACTTAATTAACATTTTAATTATTATTTATTTATTCATTTAATATATATATTTTTAATTCTTTTTCTTTTTTCTTTTTT
>NC_041388.1:413791861-413792502 GCF_002162155.2 Triticum dicoccoides | reverse complement strand
CGAGTGGGGGTCTCGTCCCCGATCCGGATTGGATCGGGAGGGGGGAACGACGTGGGGGGGGGGGAGTGCGGGGGCGAGTGGATAGGGTTCGGGTGGGGGTGAGAGGATAAGGGAGGAGTGGGGGTCGGCTGGGCCGTGCGGGTGGGCCAGTTGGGCTGGCCTGGCTGTCAGCTGGGCCGGTTAGCCCAGTGGGGGTCCCTTTTCTTTTCTTTTGTTTTTACTTTTATTTATTTTACTTTTTCTGTTTTAGTATTGTTTCCTATTATTTTAGTTTTATTAAAATGCACACGTAGCATCTAATTTAGTATTTCAACTTAGTCCATAGTCACAAAAAGTCTAATCCTCAAATAAATTAGTTTGACATTTTATTAATTACAAAAGGTATTTAAATAATTGTTTTCACTATTGTTTTAATTGTTTTAGGGCCTTTAAACATTTTATCAAAGTTTGGTTTCTCCACCATAATTACCTATGTATTATTTGGTTCACTCCGAACATTTAAATCTTAATATTTGAAAACTTTTATTGTTTGCTCGATTTTGAATTTGAAATTCGAACTAGGTTCCGAACTAACGCGAGTTTATCCACAGTAACCGAGGTGACGTGGCATCATTAGTGGGGATTACTGTAGCTTAATTACC